>NC_056731.1:1369562983-1369862983 GCF_019279795.1 Protopterus annectens
GTAAAACTAATACTTTGTGATATCAATAAAGCCTTTTGATAATGGGTCACAGAAACAGTTATGGAATACTTGGCAGCATATAGTACAACTAACAATGTTATTGATTTAATAAAAAGTATATATGACATGGTTACAATAAAGGTGATAGTGCATGTTTGGAAGATTGAAGAAATACAGGTTTAAAAAGGGGTGTGGTAAAGGTGTCCATTAAATAGCATTGTATTTGTGTTGATAATGAATGTTAAAATAGGTATTTTGAAAAAATGTGAACAGAAGTAGAATTTGCATATAAGGTTAGGGTGAGGATACAACAACTAATGACATATCAAGACAGTCTAGTGAGTGTGGTAAAAAATATTAAGTTGCTTGCAAAAGGGTTGAAAGAATTGGAAAGTAGTCATATTATGTAGGGCAGAAAATAAACAGAGAAAAAAGCAAAAAGTTTTATAGAGGGTTGCGATGAATGCAGGTTTATACTTTAATAATACCAGATAATTTAAAGAATTAGGGGATAGTTTTTACAGTAGTGATGTGGTAATGAAATGATGGGGAAAATATGTTAAAAGAGATACAAGAAATAAAAAGGTTATGATAGGTATTTAAGATGACATTCAGAAAGAAAGTATATTTAGGAGCTGGTGTACCTTTTCCAGCAAAGTTAGAAAAAATGCTAGAAGTAGTATTGTCAATAAGTTCGGGTTCAAGATTAAACCCAATTAAGAGAGATGATATTTTATAGTAAAACAGAAAGTTAGGTTTGAATTTAATCAGCATGATAGCATACTTGGCATCATTACATTTATTTTGGATTCTACAATGAACAAAATGTGATAATGTAAATATAGCACATATATTAAATATAAGATATGAAGTTTGGAAGGGTACAGAATGAAATAAAAAGGTCAAAGGTCAGAAGTAAGGGGGTATTGCAGAATATAAATGAAAGATAAATAAAAACAAATTAAATATGGAAGGAATTAGTAAAGAAAGAAGGGAATGGTCCAAAAATATAAAAAAAAAAAAACAACAGTTTTATACAAACCCTTAGATGAATGTAAGTGATGAATTTGAAAAGCCTATCAGGAAGAGAATGAAAAGATTTAAGACGTGGAAGGGAGGGAAAACTATATGTTGAGAGTGATCTTACAAAAGTTACTAGTGAAAGAGCAAGTAACTTATAAAAGCAAAACATGAAAGAATGTGCGCAAAATGTCAAAAAGAAGAAACAATAAAACATGTTTATAGACTGCCCTAGGGTAAAAAGTCATGGGAAGATTTGACAAAAATAGAAACATTGAAACATATGAACTATATGGATAAAAAAAGATTGCCTATGGTTATTTATTTCTCTGCAAAAAAAGAGCTATGCCAAGAGAAAATGGATAAGATATGTATGATTATAAAATACAATGTTTGGGAAGTAAGAGTGAAAAAGGTTTGTTTTAATAAAAAGTTGATTGAAGAAGACATTGCAAGGAAAACAAGGTTATGGCTATGGTAAACAGAGTGGAGGGTGAATATTGTGAATATAAGGAAGTATGCTTATTTTTTATTTATTAACTTTTAATTAATTCATATATTTTTAGCTTTGTGCTTTAGATGATAAATTGTAATTTTAGTCATGTACGGGATGATGAAGCAAGATTATTGTATTTCATCTGCACTATTAATAAAGTATTCTTACTCTTTTCAGTAAGTGCCAAAGGACCTAGTACATTTACTTGAGCTACCCCAACTCAGGCAGATGGAATCTCAGTTTAAACCATCATCTGAAGGATAGCAAACTCGAGTGCAGCTAATGCTGCACTGCGGTGTCAGTAAAGGAAAAGTTAACCAAATCACTTGGGGTGAGAACAGAACCAGCAGTCTTCTGATCTTCAAACCCTTAAAAAAAATTTGTTAACTTTGGTCCAGTTTTCTTATTCCTGCTACATAACTGTTATGCTTCTTTCATTTCAGCAACATTTTCCAGAGTCTTAGTGGTACTTTCTTTAATGACTTCTAAAATAGGGTCTATATTATATCTGCAAAAACTCTCTTGAACGGATGGCATTTCATCGAAAATGCCATTTATCGAATTCCACTCTTGAGGGGGTGTGCCCTTCACCCCCCCTAATTATGTATACCAACTCCGAGACCACACTACATCGAGGAAAGGGCAAATTTTCCAATCTTCAATGTGCCTCAATCTCACTATGAACAATTCGAAGAATGGCGCGTGTGTGTGTGTGTGTGTGTGTGTGTGTGCGCGCGTGTGTGTGTGTGTGTGTGTGTGTGTGTGTGTGTGTGTGTGTGTGTGTGTGTGTGCACGCACGTGTGTGTGCATGTATATACAAAGAGAGACAGACAGAAGGGATGATGGAAGACTGAGTAGGGAGGAATGGTATGGAAGTAAAGGCACTAGGGACAGATAATCAATCATAAAACAGTACAGATAAACAGGGCAGACCCACACACAGTAAAAGAGGGACACATGGATGGGACACAAAAAGACAAACATAAGGCAGACAAATACCTGGGCATAGAAAGGGGTACAAGCAGCATGGCAGCTGCTGACTGTCCTACAGGGATTTTACTGGGATACAATATATAGAGATCTTGGGTCTGTGTGACTTTTTCTACTCTGGTGGTGAAATGGCAGGGTCCAGTCATATTAGCAAATCTGCAATTTACTAAAGGAAGGGCTGGTGTGCAGTGACCTAGTGTGTCAGTGGTTGATCAACCATTACTTCCACCACTTGCTACAGCTCTGTCTGAGCTGGGGTAGATGACTGAGCTGGATACCAGTCCAGAATGGCATGGACCTCCCCCTCCCACTTATACTCTCTACGTGCTCTCCCACCTCAGCTGCTGCCTTGGCAGAGGCACTGACAGGTGATGGTTGATGTGCCTGTAGTTCAGTGGCACTATCAGAACTCACCTAAGGGAGACAGATAGAGAAGAATGTCATAACTGAAGATGTTCCATAGATGGTATAAACTTTATATGTGCAGTTAAGGAACTAACAATCCCAGGCACAGAGATGTGCTGAATATCTTTGTTGCCTTGTGTTTTAGTCAACAATATTCTTCTCATGCTGAAAGACAAAAGAACATATCAGCATATATACAGGTGTGAGTGAGATGCAGATGACAGTGCAAGGTAGCTCACAGGTGCATATGCAAAGAAGCAAAAGCCTGACATGGTGTGGTGCGGTGCCCACAGCCTGTGAAATCAGCTACACTGCCACATCTATGTATGTACAATCAGGGAGAAGCTTGGAATGGTGCCCACAGACTGAGATAAAAGCTTTACTCAAGCAGCTGTGCGTAATGGTACAGAAGCATGAAATGGTGGGTACAACCTTATGACGGAACAGGTAGGTACTTTGCATCATCAAAAATAAATAAATACATTAATTAATTAATAAAAGCACACCATCACAACACTTACAGCCAACAAATGCATTGATAACACACATACAGACATATACATCTGACAACCTGATATATTCTGGTATGTCTGTGTGAAATCAAAGTTTGTTAGGAACAAAGTTTAAAAAGATGGCATGAAACTCAGTAAAAATTGCAGATACTTACAATATCATTTCAGGTGTTCTTGCCTTATTCCTGCTTTCCACATCCAGAAGTCCTCAAGGCAGTGATGCCATAGGTTATCATAATAGTGCCTGCATTCTTCACTAGTTTGGGGAATGCCAGTAGCCCTAGACAGTAGCTCTGGACATCACACCGGGCATCGTCCTTATGAAAAAGACCTATGATGGGTCCCGGCAGCCAATATCTGAACTGTCTATGCAAATTGTACAACACAATCTTGATTTCCTTTGCACAGAAGGCAGGTAGCCTCTATAAGACGCTAGCTTTAAGTCATCACCACGAATATTTCACCAAACAAAATGGCAGACTGTGATTCACACATTAAACATGACTTTGAATCATGTATAGCAAACCTTATCACTGCAACATAGAGCAACACATGTAAGCAGTCAGTCTGCATGCACGAGTGGGTGCACACAGTGTGTTAGTGGCATGGAATGGAACATAACTCTGCCTTATATCACTGATACACTTTAGGGGAAATGGATAATAAAATTCAAAGACATGCATCTGGAGCGTTTCTCCCTAGGCCTCCGGTGAAAACTGGCTCATTCCAAGTCGGGCTTTCCTGGTAAACAAATGTAAAATAAATGAGTCAGAGATATCAGTGTAATTTTGCCTCATTAGCATGTAAGTGCAAACGAGTACTTTATTGGCAATTTTTCTTGCCAAGACACCAAAGCTCACAGCATGCTAGCAGTAGCATTAGAAATTCAGCAATGTGATAACATATCAAAGTATAGAAGCAGCACTTCAACAGGAGTGAGCCCAGAGGTACGTGGTGTCACAAAGCACTGGGGTATGATTTGAGAATAGACTATGACAAATCCAGTGTAGCTATGATATGATAATAATATTGTTCTTTACAATGACTGACTGAAGCTTCTACCTGCATATGTAGATGATGGCACTGATGTACCTATTTAAATATATATATATATATATATATATATATATATATATTTAAAAACTTTCCCAAACCAACAGCAGCAGACAAAATGTTAGTTTCAGTCAAAGTTCACTTCCAACGAAGGATTATCCAACGACCAAGTAATAAAAACACGTAGATTTTATTTAAAATGTAAGCGCTTTCACAGACTCAGTGTTCCGCTTCATCAGACATAGTAAAATGTAACTGATCCAATATATTTAAACAACCAGCTTCTTAGTCAATTAAACAATCAAACAATTAATACATAAAAATTTAAAGCTGTATTGAATCACTTCATACTAATGAATATAAAAAAAATGAAACTAAGAATAAATATAAAATAAAATATGTATATAAAAAGCATAAAAAATATGTATGTATATATATATATATATATATATATATATATATATATATATATATATATATATATATATAAGTATAGCTCAAAATTAAATTCCATTTATCTATAAATTCAATGTTTGAGCTTCCTAGTTTTCAATATGGGTCTCAGCAAAACTGATTCATTCAGACCCCTGCCACGATGCGCACCTAGTCTGAGAATCCATTGTATTTCAGCTTTCTCAATCACAGTAGTGATATCACCTAGTCTATTATTTTCATATTGAACTTGTAAAATTTGAAATAAAAATACATGGTCCTTTCCCATCATCAGGGTGTGTTTTGCTATAGCGCTATAGTCCTGACCTCTGTTAGCACAATATAAATGGTCCCTGATTCTCTCTCTCAATGACCTATTTGTCTTGCCCACGTAATATCTAAAGCATACCTGACAGTGAGCTATATATATCATATTTCTAGTCTGAGAGTTGCCATTGACTCTAAGTGTCCACAAATGTCCAGTATCCGGATGTCTAAAGAAACGGGACTGGTCAATATGCGGGCACTGGGCACAACTACCACATTTCTTAGTGCCCATGCTTGTTATATCCATATTGTCAACACTAGACTTATGATAACACAGCCGCTGTTTCAAATTTTGCTTATTACTATATACAAAGTTCGGAGTAGTACCTAAAAGATCCTTGGTGGATTGGTCCACTAAAAGTATGTGCCAATTACACAAAATAGCCTCTTCAACAATATTTACATTAGTTGAATATGGAAGAACAATGTTCAGACTGTGTTGTTGTCTTTGCTTCCTACCCAGATAACCATGACCACTATTAGATGTAAAATAAGGTTTGGCCCTGGTGGACCTTAAGGCCAGAGCTTGTGAGCATGCTTCATTTATTTCCCGTTCATTATACCCTCTTGTAATAAACCCTTGTTTGAGGGTTTTTATTTCTCCAGATAATGTGTCTTCCTCACAACATAACCTGGAGAGTCGCATGGCTTGTCCCTTGACAATGTTCCTAAAAAGCTTGGTATCATGCATGCTATCCCTATGTAAAAACGATGGCCTATAGCAAGGTTTCCTGTAAATTTGTGTACCCCACTGGTCATTGGTTAAAGTTATGGTGACGTCTAAAAAATTTATGGATGTATAAGATGTGTCATGTGTAAATTTCAAAAATGTACAGGAGGAATTAATGTATGTTAAAAATTGTTGGAGATCTTCCTTAGTACCGTTCCATATCAAAAGGAGATCATCTACAAACCTCCTGTAAAAAAGTACCTCTAACTGATTGCACAGGTACTCCTGTTCCCAAGCTACAATGACCAAGTTGGCATAAGTATTAGCACAACTGGTTCCCTGTTTGTATATATCTTTCATGAACACGAACACATTATTTTCCAAAACTAATTCCAATAACAAACACAACAAATCTGCCTTGGTATGACTTATTGCATTTTCAATAAGCAAACATTTAACCATTTTTATCCCCCTATCATTGGGAATACATGTAAACAACGAATTAACATCCATTGTTACCAGTATTATGTCATTCTGATTGTCAAGCTGTGATGTTAAAACATACAGGTCATTCAAAAGCTGCTCTGTATCCTTTAATACATATTTATAATGTGATAAAATGTGTTTCAACTCATAATCCAAATAAATGGATATGGGTTCAGTTACCCATCCTGCTCCAGCCACAATAGGTCTAAATTTGGGCTGCAGAGGGTCTTTGTGTATTTTTGGTAGGCCATGTATTCTCGGTATCAATGGAAACATCACTGAAAAATATTGTAATAGCTCTTTAGTAATGATACCCATATAAAGACATTCCTGTAGACTAGAATTAACATATCTATGAATGCCCGAAACAGAATCTAAATCAATCAACTCGTAATCATCAGTTCGTAACATATCTGTCATAGTGGATACATAATAGTCAGTGTCCAAAATGGCCACTGGCCAACCCTTGTCTGCAGGTCGTATGGTTATAAACTTATTCTTTTGCAGGAGAAGCATAGCTTCTCTTTCTCCCTTGGTCAAGTTAGAGTCTTTAGTTCTGTATCCAAAATGAAAATTATCATACAAGTTATTTTCAACTGCTCTCAGAAAAACTTCCAAATGTGCAGGCAGTTGTGGGGTAAACATACTTTTACTTTTAAAAGAGTTATAGTTAGTCAATTCTTGGTCCCCAAACATTAATTTCAAAGATAAATTTCGCAAAAAAAGTCTAACAGCTAAATCAGCCTCACCATAGTCCATGTTAGCAGCCGGAATGAAAGTTAACCCTTTGTCCAATAAGCTACATTCATCCACAGTCAACATATGTGCAGATATATTCCAAATTAGGCCTCCTGGTTCCACATCCTTTTTATTGTACGTACCTGCATTCGGTCGGGACCTTCTTTCCTTTTCTGTCCCTTCTGTCCCTCCTGTTCCAACGATTTGTTTCTCCCTGGTCTTATGGGAAGCGGTACTACCGGAAAAGCCTGAGGCCGTAGTTTGTCTAACTGTATTTTCCGTCTCACATCGCCATTGCCACGAGGGGGTTGTTTTTCATTGTCGGATTGTAGATCCATTGGTGTCGAATACACCGACCCACCAGGTCTCGGGGATGTAGTGGCTTCAACATCAGGCATGGCATGCTCGCTCACTCTACCACCAGCCACCCCAACTCCTGAACTTACATTTCCTTCTGCTCTAGGTGGAACATCTGATTCTTGGCTCTGCTGACTAAATCTTCTCCAAATACCACTGGTTGATTTATGTACCGTGTCTTGCTTCTCTTCATGTCTGTTATTGGCATCAGTAGCATTATATTTAGGCCATACAAAAACATTTTGTTTATTAAAATCATTGATGTCCCTTAGTAATTTCTTTTTCTTGTGCTCCATTAACTTGGCCTCATACCTTAAGACCCGATCGATCACATCTTGTATAAACACTTCAGAACGGTTGTCACCATAACTACCTAGTAGTTCATTTTGTTGATCTACCAGTTTATTCTTAAGCTCTGTTTCGAGAGGTTGAAAATAATCACTTAAAAGTTGAATGTAGGCTCGACTGGCTTTCAAGTTGATTGCTTGCCATTTTACAAGTAAATCAGGATATAAATTACCATACGTCGTCATATTAAGAATACGAAGACCTCTCGGAATAACATTGTGAGTAAGAGAAGCTTCCATATGGTACCTTTGACATTGAAGTCTTTTAAACCGATAAGCATTATTCTCAATGTCTTTTTTAAGGTTTGCAATCACAAGTTCATCCGTTCTACTCACAATCTCAGGTTCTATTCCTTCCAATTGTTTTACAGTCACTAGAGGATTATTGGTGTCACTTAGGAAGTGCCTCAGTCTCGAATTCAAGTTATACTCAGAAGGTACATCCATCGACCCAACTGCTGCTCCATCCATAACTGAACACCCAAAGTTTATGAAAAACAGAAATCAAAGAACCTTTGTAATATTTAAAAACTTTCCCAAACCAAGAGCAGCAGACAAAATGTTAGTTTCAGTCAAAGTTCACTTCCAACCAAGGATAATCCAATGACCAAGTAATAAAAACACGTAGATTTTATTTAAAATGTAAGCGCTTTCGCGGACTCAGTGTTCCGCTTCATCAGACATAGTAAAATGTAACTGATCCAATATATTTAAACAACCAGCTTCTTAGTCAATTAAACAATCAAACAATTAATACATAAAAATTTAAAGCTGTATTGAATCACTTCATACTAATGAGTATAAAAGAAATGAAACTAAGAATAAATATAAATGGAGAAATAAAACCCCTCAAACAAGGGTTTATTACAAGAGGGTATAATGAACGGGAAATAAATGAACCATGCTCACAAGCTCTGGCCTTAAGGTCCACCAGGGCCAAACCTTATTTTACATCTAATAGTGGTCATGGTTATCTGGGTAGGAAGCAAAGACAACAACACAGTCTGAACATTGTTCTTCCATATTCAACTAATGTAAATATTGTTGAAGAGGCTATTTTGTGTAATTGGCACATACTTTTAGTGGACCAATCCACCAAGGATCTTTTAGGTACTACTCCGAACTTTGTATATAGTAATAAGCAAAATTTGAAACAGCGGCTGTGTTATCATAAGTCTAGTGTTGACAATATGGATATAACGAGCATGGGCACTAAGAAATGTGGTAGTTGTGCCCAGTGCCCGCATATTGACCAGTCCCGTTTCTTTAGACATCCGGATACTGGACATTTGTGGACACTTAGAGTCAATGGCAACTGTCAGACTAGAAATGTGATATATATAGCTCACTGTCAGGTATGCTTTAGATATTATGTGGGCAAGACAAATAGATCCTTGAGAGAGAGAATCAGGGACCATTTATATTGTACTAACAGAGGTCAGGACTATAGCGCTATAGCAAAACACACCGTGATGATGGGAAAGGACCATGTATTTTTATTTCAAATTTTACAAGTTCAATATGAAAATAATAGACTAGGTGATATCACTACTGAGACTGAGAAAGCTGAAATACAACGGATTCTCAGACTAGGTGCGCATCGTGGCAGGGATCTGAATGAAACAGTTTAGCTGAGACCCATATTGAAAACTAGGTAGCTCAAACATTGAATTTATAGATAAATGGAATTTAATTTTGAGCTATACTTATATATATATATATATATATATATATATATATGTATATACATATTTTTTTATGCTTTTTATATACATATTTTATTTTATATTTATTCTTAGTTTCATTTCTTTTATACTCATTAGTATGAAGTGATTCAATACAGCTTTAAATTTTTATGTATTAATTGTTTGATTGTTTAATTGACTAAGAAGCTGGTTGTTTAAATATATTGGATCAGTTACATTTTACTATGTCTGATGAAGTGGAACACTGAGTCCGCGAAAGCGCTTACATTTTAAATAAAATCTACATGTTTTTATTACTTGGTCGTTGGATTATCCTTCGTTGGAAGTGAACTTTGACTGAAACTAACATTTTGTCTGCTGCTCTTGGTTTGGGAAAGTTTTTAAATATTACAAAGGTTCTTTGATTTCTGTTTTTCATATATATATATATATATATATATATATATATATATATATATATATATATATATTACTCTATCAGTGGCGAGGCAGACCATAACAACAAAACTGCCTGTCATCGCACACTACTGTCTGCAGAGTCATGGCTGACTCATCTAGCACCCAGTGCTGCTTCCTGATCTGGCAGCCTTCAACTCTATGTTGAGGAGTAAAAAAAAAAAAGGTCTGATGCACCCCTTAATTAAAGGAACAAGGAATAAAGGCTTTTACTTTGAAAAAACATAGCAAACTGCTGGCTACAAGTTATACCACAAATTATGAAGTGAAGCAAGCTTTCATTCCTGACCACAAAAGAATTATTTCCATTACTTGTATACAGAAATGCAATTAATACACTAGTGAAAGATTGGCATCTACTAACTATGCCTGCTAACAACGTATCTGAGTTGGTTACCCACGTCACCACACTCTGTGTCTCTTGAGTGTAGGACATACCATACATGTCCTTGGTGCATGCAAAGGGGCACCTGTAGTGAATGTCCATGCAGGCAACCCCTGTCAACATTGTCTTATACCCACTGTCCCATATGGCCACCCAAAAATCCTCTAGCCACACTATGCTTGAACCTCTGTCTTCAACTTTGCAGTCATGATTACATCAGTATGTTACCTACTCTAGCTGTATATATGGGCAGCACAGTGGTGCCGTGGTTATCATTGTCGCCTCCCAGCAAGAGGGTCTCTAGTTTGATTCTCGGCTGGGGTGCCTTCTGTGCAGAGTCTGCATGTCCTCCCTGTGTTCATGTGGGTACCCTCTGGATGCTTTGGTTTCCTCCCACATTTCAAAGATATGCATTTGGAGTGTTTCTCCTTGGGCATCTGCTGAAAATAGGCTCTGTCCTAGTCAGACTTTCTCGGTCAACAAATGTTAAATAAATAAATATGTATATGTCCGCCTATACCACTTTTCTTGGTCACCACTGGGGTACTCAAATGTCTCTTTGACCTCTACTGTCTTCCAATACCTGTAAAATCCCATACTGGTGTATATAGCCATCTAACTCACTGTTTCTCATTGGTAGCTTACTGCTCTCAGGTAACACTGATCTTCTCTTTTTATAGGTGTACTCATGTCATCCACAAGTAAGGCATAGCTGTCAATATTTACCTCCAGAATTAAGAACAAAGCAAAAGTAAGTATTGGAAAAGGCCCAAATCTAGGAATACTTTTGAAGTACTAATACTATTAACTTAGAACTTCTCAAGATTATGTCCAGTATTAGTAGTGATGGAGTAAACCTTTGAGTCAAAATTAGGGGGATCTCTAAAACTAATGACAGTTCAACATTATAGGTGGAAAGCAGATGTACTTTAGCTGACCTAAGAACAATGTCCTGATATAAGCACTAAGGATGCATGGACAGCATCTGTTGAGGATAGGGAGTGTTCAACAGACTCTACAGGACCATGTGTGGGACACAATGGCCAACAACATCAGTTTTGTGGATAGGAAGAATCACGTGACACAGTAATGTCAAAAATACAGTAGAGACATGATAAAGCAAGCTTTAAAAAAGCATGTTGCATATCAGTGGGCAGTTCAGCAACTGCAAGGGAGACACCATTCAGTTCAAGACTCACAGATGATGAGGCATTCTAAGTATCCCTGTATGGAGGTGATGGGACAATGGTAATATTACTTGGACGAATGGACATGTTTTGGAAGAGGACGAACCCCATTTATCTCACAGTGATAACAATGCCAGGTTAGCATCCTGCTGTTAAACAATACTACACATCAAATTACAGTGAGAACACATATATAAATGCACATGCTCCCCATAGGTGCAACATGTGCTCAAGCACAGAGAAATACCCAAAGGTATGAGTTTTATACCTGCGTGTTCCCACCTGCTATTTGCATGCACAAGACAGGGCCTCACATGTGGAGGTGTAGTCAGATTCATTCTGTTGGGTCTCATAAAGTGTAGTCACAGGCTAGACTACTGCTGCTTTGACACCTGTAAAGGATATGGCAAGATATCAAACTGTGACCCAACAAATTATTGTCACTGGATAGATTCCAAATCAATAAAGTGAAGCAACAGAATAAAATCACTTGTTTTTATTCACACTCTAGCGCCTCTGTGTTTCCACCTTCAAGGAATAACAAAACCAATATGCAATATATTATGTATCTGTTTATAACATTAAAAGTAATGAAGTGAGAGGTTTAATACAATACTATTGGAAATATTTATTAGAAGATAGATCTTTGGCTAGTGTATTGACTAGTAAATACTTGTTCTCATACAAAAAGGGGGAGAAATATAAAAGACATGGTGGTACATGGTAGATTTTGTATGCCAAAGGTAAATGTTTCAAGGGTATTCTCAAATAAGGGAACCTTTTGTTGGAAGAGGTGTAGTGTGTGTACAAATGTTAGAAACACTTTTAATAATATAAATGGGGTTAAGTTTGTACCTAATGACATTTATTCCTGTAGGAGTAGGGGAGTAGTTTATGCATTGAGATGTCCATGTGCTTTTTATTACATAGGGGAGACTAAATGTGAATTTCGAATCAGATTCATGGAGCACATGAGAGATATAAAAAATGGGAAGGAAGACAAAATAGTTGCTTCCCATTTTAAAAGGATGCATAATGGTGATGTGACTTTGTTGGAAGGCACTGTTTTAAAAATTGTGAAAAATGTAGGAGGTGATATAAATATATTAAAACAAAAACTGTTATATAAAGAAAGTATTTATATTTTAAAGTATAAGACTTTGATACCCAATGGTTTGAATAATGAACTGAACTGGAAATGTTTGCTTTAAGAAACAAACATGGTTTAATTATTGGGTGTGTTTGGTTAATTGATTGTTATATAAAAATGAATGTATTTTATATGATTTTGTTATTCCTTGAAGGTGGAAACACCGAGGCGCTAGAGTGTGAATAAAAACAAGTGATTTTATTCTGTTGCTTCACTTTATTGATTTGGAATCTATCCAGTGACAATAATTTGTTGGGTCAGAGTTGTTTTTTATCTTTGAGAAGAAGAAGAGGAGTGTTTGTCTTAAGATATCAAACTGTGTTTATCACTCACTCAGTGTCTGCCAATGATGTTGAATCACAAACCGAATAACACCCCCAGGACATCTCTGCATTGTCTGTCCTCTCTTGGGTGGTCCTACATCTATTACCTAGGATGAAAGGGTGGCCTCACCTACACATAGCCTAGAGACTACACAGCATGGGTACATGCCATCCTGGTCAAGGGGGCTTCCCCTGTGCCTGAGAAAACTACCACTGCTCCCCCCCAGGGACTGCAGTACCAGATGAGTGCACGTCATCTGACACTAGCATACCCACAGTACACTAACCTGTTATGGGTTCCTGGCACCATTAGCAGTCTCAGTAAGTATGTAACATGTGAGTAGCATTTATGATCAATCAGCAGATGTGCAAGGCTATATATACTTCAGGCACAGTCTGCAGCTACCCATGCCAGCATGGACATAATTCTTGCGTTAGCTGGTTTCCATGAGAATTTCACTGAGCAGTGCCATTTCCTCAAAAAGGCAATAAAGTCCTGGTATCCATCCATCCATCCTCAACCTCTTTTCCCATTTATGCACATGGGGTTGGGGTGTCACTTCAACAGTGACAATCATCTAGAGCCAAGTCCTGGTATATGCCATGATAAATCTCATGAGGTCTATGGTGACATACAGTACTATTTCCACCCCCATGAGAGATCAAAGACTACCACATTCACTATCCTATCTGGGAGTGTAATCCATGGCCAGAGGTGTGTACACACTTGGGGTGGCCACTTGGGGGGGTCATCACAAGGAGCACAGTCTGCACCTGTGATATTAAGGTTATCGCACCCTGTAACTCTGCACTGTAGAAGACCACAGCACAAAATCTTCAGGGGCAGGGCACCTTAACAGCAAGTCTGGTAGATATACCATTCAATAAGTACCAACATGTCAGTGTCACAGACGTCCTCTAATCTCACAGCTAACCATTTCAGTAATCCCCAAAGTACAGCCATGCACTACCTTGCCTACCCTGTCCACAAGAAATAATCTATGACACAGATCTCCCCCTCCATGAGATCCAGGTCTCCACCTTTGTTAGTCTGTAAATGACCTCTCTCTGTGTTTCTGACTATATGTCAAAATCTTCATAGGCATCTGTGCAAATGGTAACAGCTGTGACCCATGTCACTCTATGCCAGATGTGTTATAAGTGGAGATGTCTGATGAGTAGTGTAATCAATATTTGTCCAGTGTAGCCTTTTAATAAGACTATATGCATCACTTTGTTTTGTGTGACACCATGATGTCACTGTGTATGGGCCAGGGTGACTGTCATGGACTGGATGTTGCTGCTTAACCTGCATTGCCATATGCTGTGCACCATGTTGTTTTGGGGAGTGTGACCACTGGTTGCACTCTGCCAGTGTCACAGTCATCATTTCTGGCCGATGTAGTTGGAGTGGCTGAAACAGCTCCTGATGTTGCAAGTCTGAGGTTACTGGGATTGTGGGCAGGGGTGGTGCTTCATAGCAAATCACATTACATTATGTAGTACACAGCATCATACAAACAGTTTATTAGTAGTTGCAGGGAATAGTGAAGCACCCTCCAGACATGTCTAGGCAGTAAAACAGAGCTTTCAGCAGGCCAAACTCTTGCACTGCAATTTTACTAGCTTTTACATGGGCAGTGTTGTATTGTATTTTGGCTGTATCATGTGGTTTCCTTATGAGTCAACATCCAGAACACCAGTAAGTATCCTGTATTCCCGAGACACATTAGGGACATGAGAAGGGTGATACATGGGTGCATACTATGGCTAAGCTATACATATGTGGAACTACCAGAGTGCCTGTATATTCCTACTAGGTTGCCTTCTGGAATGTCACTATGAAGGATGCAGCAATACAGATGCAACAATATAGATGACTTGTATGCCGTATCTAGGAATCAGGAGAACTGCCAGGGTGCTAGGCATATGCATTGGTTATCAACCCTTATACAATGCACAGTATTTGGCAGTTGCTAGAATAGTAGCCCTTGCTATTGATATGCTGCTGTCCAGGAATATCAGGTGAGGCCAGTATTGTCACATTTGTGCAACGTAAAGCTCACAGTACTTTAGGAAAGTAGATAAAAGTCACTGAATCTGTGAACAGAGTTAGTCTCTCCCCACCCCTGCTGTGTCAAGAAACCAGATATGCTCATCCATGTATTGCTGAAATTTATTATGAAACATCTTGCATATTCTACAGATTGTCACCAGTGGTATACCCAAGCCATTCACTGTTTGTCTCTAAAAGTACCCTCTGCATAGAACACTAAAGGGTACATATACCTTGCTATCCACTGATATATGAAGTTGATGCTTTTCTCCAGCCCCACCCCACCCCCATGAAATCCCTCATAGAATACCCACCCAACTATTAGCAGGGAACAGGTCATGGTGCACTTGCTAAGGCTAAACTCAGAGCTCAATGGGTCTAGACAATATCCCAGGTTGCCTCCTAAATAGTTTGAAACATCACTTATTGGGACCACTTGATTTGAGTCATTTTTTAACTACATTCAAAACAGGCTACGTACCACATGAATGCAGGACTGCAATGGTTATCCCTCTTCATAAGAGTAGATGATCAACTGAACCAAAAATCTACAGCCCCATTAGTCTAACTAGTCTAACATGCAAAGCCATGGAATGAATTAATAGGAAAATGATCAACAAAGGCACTGGCAACCTATAAACACTGAACCCATCCCAGGTCTGGTTTTATCAAAGGAAGGTCATTCCATGAGACAGATCCAGCACAAGGCAACCTAGGCAGTGCCTAGGGCTCGCTGGCCAGGGGACTGCAATGAAATTTCATTTTTAATTAAAAAAATAATAAATTGCGTTTCTTCTTTAACTGCGTTCTTCTTTAAGAATGCACTCTGGGTCAGTGCATGCATCAATGCACACATATCAAAGCAGATTTAAATGTTCTTGCTTCTTTCCGCATGTGGAATTTAAACTTGCTTGCTTGCTGAGTGCTGATGAGATGTTCCTTCCTTACTTGCTGCCATAAGATGAGACATTCCTTCCTTTGGTAAGGTGTGGGTGTAAATGTTTGTGTGATGTTAGTTAATTAACGTCAGGCTTAATGCCCTAGTTAGGGATGTAATGTTAGTTAATTAACTTCAGGCTCAATGACCTAGTTAGGAATGGCAGGATAGGTATAATTAACTTGCTGAGGCTCATACCTGTACCTTGATCACAGGAGAAAAGAGCCTGATTACTCTACACCACACCAGACTGCTCAAGGAATGTGAGTTTCAGTGCATTTTCAAGGAATTGTAAATTTCAAGAGAAAAGAAGTTTACTGTTGCTCATGCTGTCTGTTTTCAATGTGCAACAGTTTTGTTTAGCAAATGGCCATCAGTGTTTGTGTTATAGACTTTGAAAACAGTGCTGGTAGCACAACAGGTAGCATACCTGCCTTTGGTGTGGAAGGCTGTGGGTTCTGCTCCAACACCATGTAGATGGACTGATGATATTGCATTCCACTTTAAGGGGGATGGAAGTGTTGCCTTCCTGAGTTTCTCTTTGGATGAGATGCCCAGTAAGTAAGAACCTATTACTAGTTTGCCAACCATTTGCTGTTGCAATATTACCTGTTGTTGGTTTGCCAGCCATTCTCTGTTGTAACATAGACAATTTATTCTTTAAGGGCAGGAAGGCACTGATTTTTAGATGAAATACTGAAATGTACAGTTGTTTGCCAACAGCAACCTTTTCATTAGCTACAAATCTCTTTAATGTGGAATTATTCAGACGACTTTTACTTCTACAGAGATTGTGCATATTGACTGATACTGGTAGATTGTAATAACAGAAGTTTGAGTGGACTTTTATGGTTGAAATGATCCATTACTCTGCCTAGAGCCTGATTTGACCATGATCCAACTTCTTTGAGAGGGTCATCAAGGCAATGTTTGGAAAACAGTGCATACCACCACCTTATACCTGACTAAGGAGTTCAATATAATACCTCACTCAGGTATTGTTGAGAAATTCACCGAACTTGGCATAAACCCCTACATAACTCACTGGATTGCCAGCTGGTTGACAGGTATGACCCAAGAAGTCATAATTGGTGTGACCTCCTCCACCAAGAGGCTGGTCACCAGTGGAGTGCCTCAGGGCTCAGTGCTGGGCTTGCTCCTGTTTGGCATCTACTTTTCGTAGGTCAAGGCTAATGTAAAGGGCTTCTAGCTCACAAAGTTTGCAGATGACTGCATACTGGGAGCTATCATAGATTCCCCCCTATAGCTCTCAACTGTTCAGATTTTCAAAGTACACACAGATTTTTGCCTCATATTTTTAGTCAGTTCCTCATAAAATTGTTAGTTTTCTGACAAATCACTGGGATGATCTAAGAATTAAAGTCACTAAATAATGATATATGTTTGAGTTTCAGACTTTATATACTTCAGAAAATGCATGCCAACACAACAACTATTATTCTAACAACTTTCTAAATTCATAGGATCAATATTTAAAATGTGTCCCTATTTTTGGGCCATTGTCCCCCCATTACGTCAGGCCTTGTTCAGATTTCTTGTGCTAAGAGGTTGAGAGGTATGCACCCATGACACTAACATCCTGCAAGAGGTTCTAGCACAGACAAATAAGCTGCTGTCAAAGTCACAGATTAAAACTAAATGCCAAGAAGTGCATTATTGTGCCTTTTGGGAAAAAAGTTCACCCAGGTTAATTACTCTATCAATAAGACATCCCTAAGTGTTGACCCAGTAATTAGGTGTTTGATAACATATGTAGACAGTAATCTGCCCTTTGGTTAACACATAGCCAGAGTAGTAAGAAAATCATTCTGTATTGCCCAGCTTTTAAGTAAAGGTATGTCATCTAGATCTAATGGAGTTATAGTACCACTTTAGTCAACCCTTATTAGACCTATCATTGAAATCAGTGCCGCTTTGGCATGTACCTGACCTGGTACATGAAACAGCTGGAACTTTCACAGACATTGCTCACCAAGAGAATCCAGGGTATTAACATATTGTCATATACAGATCGCCTTAAAGCCCTATCTCTATACTCGAGTCTCCTACATGTTACTGAGAGGTGATCTATGCTTGGCATATAAGCCCAGTTCTGAAGGAACTTTTGCACATCCGCAAAACAAATAACACCAAAAACACTAGATCCAAGGATTTAAACTTTGCTTGCAACATAAATACATCATGCTAGTGATACAGTTACTTGTCTCAAAGGAACTCCATGCTCTGGAAAAGGCTCCCTATCCATGCGATGCAGAGTCCATCCCTAACCCTATTCAAACATAACCTTAACAACTGGATGAGAAATTTGAAAATTCACCCCTGTTCTGGCTGCCATGTTTCTGATAGATAGAATCTAACAGTAAATATTCCCTAACTAAAGTACTCCCCAACTAAACCTTTAGCAACCTGCTAGCTAACATATCCCTCCAAACAGATGTCCACATTACATGGAGACAAAAGTGGGTTGGGTTGCAAGGCTGGTATTACAAAGGTCCTGGTGGTTGTTAGCCTAGTATATACCTATGAACCTATAAGCTATACATGCTAGCAATTACTTGTATAATATTGTTATCAAGACATAGCTAGTCCATCAGCTCATTGTCAGTTAGCTTGGTAATGTTATCCACTGCTTGCAACATTTCTGATTGCACTGTCTGAAGCCACATCATACTCTTGTCGTGGATAGAGGTTAATAGTGCTTATGAGCATCAGATGCTGCTGCACTCCATCTACTACTGTTCCATGCATCTTCACCAGTTACAATTCCACACATTTCAGTATATTTTTTGCCTTTCTACTCGGACCCAGTTAATTGTTTGCATTCATTCCTAATTACTACAAATCAGAAAAATGGTTTTGTAGGTCTTCATTGCATGTCATTATACACTCATTAGATTGCACAACTTCATTTGCATGTCATTATGTGGTCATCTGCATACACCTATTTTTGCATATTTTGCTCATTCCTATTTAACAATGGCTGGTTCTGAGAATTGTTACCTACCTGTGCATCCTCAGTTTTGGCACAATACTATTCTGTGTGTTAGACAGCTTGGCTATGAATACTTACAAAAGTGGTTAGTGTTCTCTTATTATAGTTCTATTAGGATCTTGTGGGTTTATACAAATACATATTTTTACTTGGTTTCAATATACTAAGCTTACTGTTAATCCATTATCTATGCTCAAATGTACTTAATTATACTTATACACCCCCTGCATTTCATTCCCTTCTTGATTATATCGCTTCAATCTATTAGAACTTTTCTTGGGGCACACATTACTGATAATACTGCAGACTTTGTTAGAAATGATAAACTGCTGTTACGCAGCCCATATCAGTAAATAATAATAATATTTGAGTTTTTAAGCGAATCAATAGTATGCACTATTTCTAATACAGCTTGTACCTGTACCTTCATTTTTGAATTTGTTCACGTTCAAAACCTTTGAGAAGTCAAAAAAACCTAATTGAAAGAGCATTCTGTACACCAGCTACATGGAACTGAATACTGTATTTCATATTCTTACTCATGCATAATCACCTTCTGACCTTTTAAGTTTATGTAACTATCAGAATAAGTAAACAGCATACACAACAATGGATTGACTGCTCTCTTTCAGACTCACAATTCAGAAGACATGATATTATATTCTGTGCCACTGTCTAGTATACACACCACACTTAGGTACCGCATTTTAATCTTTTCCTCCTACATTTTTTCCAACTGATTTACTGCTGATTCCATTCCTTTTCTGCATTTGTATCTTTATATTATCTACTGTATACACATTCTCAATATAATGTATGCCAAAAATATCTTACTTTCATGTCTTTTGTCCCACATATAAAATTATTTTTGACTAGAAATGTGTTTCTTTTATTTTACAAACATTAGAAAACTGATTTATTTTCCACAATTTTTATAAACTTATTAATCACCCTAGTAGTTATTTTGTCACGCCTTATAGCCACAACTCATTCAGTACTTAACAACAATGTGCACCCTGTGCTTTTCATGCTGGCAAAACTCTCAGTTCATGGTTTAATGAAATATTTACATGTTTTAACTACTTCTGATTCACATGTAACAAGTAACATTACACATTTAAAACTCTCTTGTGAGCTTTTTAACTGGATAAAGTAATTTTCCTCATTCTACATGCACCTGTCCCTTTATTTAATATCAAACATAACTGTCTCATTATAATAAACCACTCATTAGTCTGCCTCTTGCCTTGTATTCTGTTTCGCATAATTTTATATACTTACAACTCTTTTATGAGTTACTTTTTTATTCATTCTGCATGTGCTAATCATTTTATTTGATCTTAAATCTGATTCTGTCAGTAATCTGCTCCTTGTTTGATCATCTTGAATGCCATAGTCATTTCAGTCAATGTTACCGAATGATGAAACTCACCTCATTTAGAGTCTTTGGCCCCATTCTTTACTACAGTACAATAAGTATTAATGCACTGAGATTTTCTGCCTCATGAAGAGCATTCTGCCGATATAGGGCATATTCTTGGTCTACAGTATTTCTGAAATTTACATTTCATCACTGCAACCTTCTTTTCCCCCTTTCAAACTTCAAATGTATTATAAACTTCCAGGATTTCTTACCTGTGACATGCTGAATTGTAGCATAATGTGCTTTATAATTCTCTCAAACAAATTCCCCTGAAGGGAGAGATTTTTTGTCACCTGCAGTTGCACCATTTCTCAGCAAAAGACAAAGTGGCTTCTTTGTAATTATTTTTAGTACCATGTAATATATGATTATTCAGGATGTTCAGATAATAAGAATGGTGCATAGTGCATCTGGCCAGTTTTATCAGGATTTACTGAACATTCTGCAATAGATACAGGATACCAGACCATATGATATACATTTAGGAAATAAATGACTTAAAGTTGCAGTCATACAGTATTACCATCATCATCAACCCCCTTTTCCCATTTTCTGCATGGGGCCGGGGTGTTATGTTAACTGTTGCCATCTCTCTTGATGCAATGCCACACTCCTGCTTTCTTTGACACTCATGCTTGACTGTCACAGATCTTCTATCAGACAATCAATCCACCTCTTTACCAGACATCCTCATTTCCTTTTATCTTATTACTGCTCGTCCTAAATCCTTTTTAGCAGATTGTCTTCTGCTTTTCTGCACGTGTCTGAACCACCTCAATCTGTTCTCTTTGATCTTTTCTGCAGTTGGAGCTACTTTGGTTTATGCTCTTACTGTATGTCCTCATTTCTTCAGATGTCCAACAGTGTACATCCTACCACCCTTCTCAAGCACTTCATTTCCATCACCTCTAGTTTCCTCATCTGCTCTGCCTTTACTGCCCAGATTTCTTTACCATACAGTAGTACTAGTGGCAGCACTGTGTTATATACCTTACTTTTTAGCTTCTTTAGCATTCTTCTGCCATTCACTACACCCGAGACTATATGCCAGTTGGCTGCAGCTCCTCTGATTCTAGCTTTGACCTCTTCATTCACACTTACATTCTCCTCAACCACCCCTCTCAGATACCTGAAGCTATTAACCTGTTCCTCTGTCTTCCCTTCTATCTCGGTTCTCAGCTTCTTCTGATTTCCCAATTTGCTATCATTTCCACTGTCTTATCTCTGTTTAGTTTCATCCCACATGCCTTCAGTTTTGCATTCCATTCCCCTATCCTCTGCTGAAGTTCTTGCTCAGAGTCTGAATGTAATGTCACATTGTCTGCATATAGCTACAGTGTTGATCTGTCCCCACCGACATGTTTGTCCATCCCCAATATGAACAGCAGTGGGGTCAGAGTTGAACCCTGGTACACACACCCACTCCCACTTGGAACCCCTCTGTGAGACCAGACACTGTTCATACTTGAGTCACTGGGTGCTTGTAAATAGCCTACACTAATTCTACCAATATTTTTGGAACTTCGAACCATAGCAGTACTGCCAAATTTAGCTTTCTTGGGACTTTGTCATATGTTTTTTTCCAAGTCTAGGAATGCCTAGTTGGACTCTTCACTCATCTCCAGCTTCTTCTCAACTGTCTGTCTCACTGCAAACATCAGGTCAGTTGTGCTGCATCCTGATCTGAATCTGAACTGCTCAGCTCTCATCTTACTTTATACTGCTCTTCGTATCCGTTTATCAATTGCCCCCTCCAGGACTTTCATGCAATGTGACAGGAGTCAGATGCCTCTACTGCCCACAGTTGTGGATGTCCCCTTTATTCTTGTACACTGGCATGAGTATGCTTATTCTCTAGTCATCTGAGATTTGCCTTTCTCTCCACATACATTATATCACAATATTCTAACTAGTGAATACAGAATTTGCATAAAGTAAATAACCAAGAGTTGTAGACAAAGATTTTCATAACCTTCAGCAAAAAAGTAGTGTTTTGAAAAGTAAATTAAGATCATATAGTGTATAGTTTTAGTATTTAGTTCAGAAACAATTAATTAAACATATCTGTATTATCTCATGAAAGAGCAAGCTGGTCTAAAAAAAAGGAGTCAGCGATAAATAAAAATATAGAGACCAGAATACTAAACTAATATTGACTTAAAAGTGACATTCGTACCATGGTTTAGTATATTGAAATAAGTGCATGGCTCTCAAAACTTGAAGAGCATGATGTACTTAAATAGCTATATATATCTACTTCAGAAGCTCAAAGTTTCAAGACTTCGAACTTCAAAAGGCTGAGACCATAAAACTGAAGTTTTGAAACTTTAAAAACGCAATAAAATAAAAATTAAAACATTTTTTACATTGCCCTTTACACCCTCCAAACCACCTGCTAAATAAATATACCAACTCCAAGATCACATTAGAGGGAGGAAAACAGGAAATTTCCCAATCTGAGCTGTATAACGATGTCCATTCAAAATGTTCGAAGTCTCAAAACTTTGATCTTATGGTCTCGACCTTTTGATGTTCAAAGTTTTGAAACTTTGAGCTTCATAAGGGGATCTATATATATATATATATATATATATATATATATATATATATATATATATATGGGTCTACTTTGTTTCATTGAATCTCATTTCACTGAATTTCATTTCACCCCGACTACATAGCCGAAAACACAAATTACTGAAAACTCATTTCACTGAATCTAATTTCACCAAACTGAACGTAGTATATATGCCACTGTGTAGAGTACTGTAAGGCAAGTAAAAGGTATATGCCATTTTCCCCACAGTAGTGCAATCCTGGAGTTAGTATATATAGTTGGGGGTATGGGGGGCATAGCCCCCACATTGGATGGTGTGGGGGGCATAGCCCCCACCTTGTTTGTTTTATATTTTATTTTACCAGAAACTTCAAAACAATAAATTTTAAACAATAGACATGCATAGTTGCAACACCAGTGAGTAACTCTCTCCAGAAGACAATATGTACTCAAACTAAATGGGGGGCTGTGCCACCCCACACCCCCTCTAATTATATATACTAACTCCAGGATCACACTACAGTGGGGAAAAGGACATATACATTTTAATTGCCTTACAGTACTTTACACATTGCCATTTATACTAACTGCAGTTCAGTGAAATGAGTTTTCAGTATTTGAGTTTTCAGAGAAGTGGTCAGAGTGAAATGAAATTCAATGAAACAAAGTAGACCCATATATATAAATATATATATATATATATATATATATATATATATATACATATATATATGCATACATATATATATATATATATATATGCATACATATATATATATATATATATATATATATACACACACACACACACACACATATATATATATATATATATATATATATATATATATATATATAAATATATAAAATATATTGTTTACTATTAAAATTTGGAAAAGAGAATCTTCGCAGATGGAAACTCGAAACATAGATGTTCAAATTTCCACCTTGCTGAACAGCTCCGTGTTCGAAAGTTTATATCAGCAAATGCACAGTGCATTCACTAATATAAACTCAAAGTGCTGTACAGATATCGCGGTACAGTGCAGTGTGGGAAATTCATATCTTTCCTCACTGTAGTGCAATCTTGGAGTTGGAATATATAGCTAGCAGGGGGTGTGGGGAGCGCAGCCCCCCACAGGGGGGTGCATGGAGCTTGAACCCTACACTTTACCTGAGCTCCTATATGGACATCATGTAATCTCTTTGGCAGCAATGTCAAATCTGATGAATTCATTCAGCAGATTCGACATTGTACCGTATTGTGCATTTTGACTTTCGTTTTTTTTTTTTTTCGGTGTGTCGAACGGAAAATATTTTGCTGTTCAACATTTTAATAGTAAATGTATATATATATATATATATATATATATATGTATGTATATATATATATATATATATATATATATATATATATATACATATATATGTATATTGCATTTGCTTACCAAACTTCAGCTTATTTTGAAAGACGCTCAGTGGTTGCATTATTTAAACTGGTAGTCGGTTATATCCAGAGTACCATATGTCCAGCAGCATCCTAGTGACAAGATTGTAGTAGGATGGGTTTGCCCTGTTTTCCTTTTCATAGGATCAAAATTTAGTCACTTCAAAGCAGATGCACATATGAAGGTATAGATGGAGGGCTCTTGACTGACCTTGAGAGAAGCACTTGAATATGTTCATTTTTCATTCCAAAAATATAGTCTACAATTTTGGATATGCTACAAATGCCCTGTCAACTACACACTTGTCAGACAGTACAAGTTTGTTGTGAGTTTTTTGTTCCTTTAGTACCCTAGATACAAATGTGCAAGAGCAGCTTTGTTGTCCACAAGAGGCCAGATGGATATGGTGCAGACATTGCTGGAAGCCGTGACAGCTTAGGAAAGTAATGGAAATGTAGTGGTAGACTTTGTTATTTGCATCTATGGGAGGTCATTCTATTTTATGTTAGAAAGTTGACATTTTACTAATGGTCAGGTAGAAAAGTAACAAAGAGATTTGATTTTACCAATATTTTCTTGGTTGAGGGAGGCAATGCAGTGTTAAACTGTGAAAAGAACCTCAGTCTTATTTACTTTTTTTTTTTTCGTTATACTGGTAATTTGTTTTATGTATCCCAGATACGAAACTAAGGGCATCACTATGGTATGTACTGATTACACATTCTGAACAGGACTAGTCACAAAAGGGTGAAACCCATTTATAGAAGAAAGATGAGAAGAAAAGCTTTGCTATCTTTTCCTAATCATTTATGAATTAGCATCCAGGATTAAGAACTTCATATGAATAATACATCAGATAAAAATATAAAAATCAAGGGGCAAATATAAGCAGACACTTATGTACAGCAGAAGAGATGCAAATATTCTAAATATGCAAGGTCAGTGAATGCATACAAGCTATTAATTAATTATTTATTATTATTATTTATTTTTATTTACATTTGTTGACTGGGAGAGTCTGACTGGACACAGGTCTGTTTTCAGCAGAGGCCCGGGGAGAAAAGTTCCACACTCAAATGTTTTATACATTACACAATTAGAGAAATATCATACAAAATTATAGACACTGTTACACCTGTAGAGCATAATACAAGATTAAACAAAGTTGTAGAACAGCTGTAGAGCAAGAATTGAAATTTTAAGTAATAGTGGCAGGTGTTAAACATAGTTATAGAAGTAGAACAAATTAATAAATTAGCATCCGAAGCAAGTTGTTTGTGAGGTACATAACAGACACTTATTTTGCAATGAGAAGGTATTATTGTATAGTAAGTAGATTAGGTTAAAGAGAAAACGAGGTTGCTATTATCAGGTAGTTAGTGGGGTACAAAGAGAGGTAGTGAGTGGGTGAAGTGGATGCTTATTGAGGGGGAGATTGCAAAGGCAGTTTCTGCAAGTAAGCAGGTGTGCTTTTAGTAAAGATTTGAAGTGGGTGCAAGATGTTACAGAGGTAATTGAGAGTGGGAGGGAGTTCCATAGTTTGTCTATAGCGTAGCAGAATAATGCTTCTCCAGCAGAGTTATTGGCTCTTGTGACCAGTAGGAGGTTTTTGTTGCTGGATCTTAGGGGTCTGGTGGTAAGATAGGGTTGGAGTAGATTCTGAAGGGATGGTACTTTTAGTGGATGGTTTACTCATTTGTGGGCGAGTGCCAGTTGGTACTACTGAAGGAGGCGAGGGAGCTCTACACAGCCCAGTTCTGCTAGTGAGAGACAGTGGTGACTACGGTAGGATGCCCCTATGGCAAACCTGGCAATTTTGTTGTAGCAGTTTTCAAGCTTATTTAGATCGCATTGTCTTAGGTTTGTATATATTGGAGAGGCGTAAAGTAGGGTGGAGATAAGGTGAGAATTTGCTACTGAAATCTTTGCAGCTCTGGTAAGTAGTTGCTGATTTCTATATAATGCTCCTAATTTTTTGTGGACTTTTTTATGGTCATGCATATGTGAATGTCAAAGTTCAGTTTATTTTCTATTTCCACTCCTAGTAATTTGGTGTGTTCAGTAGGATGGATAGTAGTGTTGTCTTTTGCTGTAATGTTAAAGCATGAGAGGTTTTGGGTAAGTCTGGTGGGTTGGAAAATTAGTAATTTAGTTTTGTTTGGGTTGAGTATTAATTGGGAATTGGATAACCAAGTTTCGACAGAGAAAAAGGCATCTTGTGTGACTTTTTGCAGTTCTGGAAGGGAGTGGGTTGAGCAGATGATGGTAGAATCATCTGCATATTGTATGAGTGTGCCAAGTGTTGTGGCAGAGGCCAGATTGTTGGTGAAGATAGAGAAGAGTAGGGGGTCCAAGGATGGACCCTTGGGGAACCCCTATGGGGAAAGGTAGTTTGGGGGATAGGTTGTCTTGCCATACAATGGATTGTTGATGGTCAGACAGGTAGCACTGAAACCAGTTGTGACTGACTGAGAGAAGGATAGGTCATTGAGAAGAGAGATGAGTTGTTTGTGAGGTACCATGTCGAAAGCTTTAGCTAGATCTAGGAAAGTAGTTGAGGAGAGCTGACCAGCATTTTTGCATTGTAGGATAGTGTTGGTAAAAGAGAGTAAGGCAGTGGTGATGCTATGGTTTGTTTGGACACCATGTTGGGTACTGGAGAAGAGGTTGTAAGTGAGGAGGTGATCTGAGACCTGAAAATGAATGCATCTTTCTAGTATTTTGGAGAGTGGAGAAAGAATAGCTATGGGGCAGTAATTCGTTAACTCCTTGGAGGGGCCATCTTTTTAGAGGGGAATTATGTGTGATACTTTCCAAAGTGTGAGGATGTAACTTTCTGATAGAGATATGTTAATTAAGATGAATACTGGGTAGGCTAGAGCATCAGCTGCTAGTTGTAGGTATTCACTTGGGAGGTTGTCTGCTGCTAGTTTGGTAGGTTTAAGTTTGGTTAACAGCTGTTTTATTTTGGAGGTAGGAACAGGAGAGAATGAGAAGCTAGTGGGAAGATTGCTTGTTTGAGGTGTGGGTTTGTGGGGCAGAGGGTTGCGTTATATAGCTAGTGATCGTATGGTTTGAGTGAAATGTGTGTTGAAAGAGGTAGCAATATTTTCGGTGGAGTGAGTGATGTTAGGAGTAGGGGTACTAACTTTACCTGGGTGAAGGATGGAGTTTATTGAGGACCAGAGTTATTTGGGGTTATGTTGGGAGGAGGTAAGGGCAGACTGGTAGTATTGAATTTTGTCCTGTTTTATTAGCTTTTTGACTCTATTGTGAAGTTTTAGAAATTTATGTCTAGTAGAGGGGTTTTTGGTTTGGTGCCATTGCTCCCAGGCTTTATCTCTGATTTTCATTTCAGACTTAGTGGTTTTCTGTAGCCATGGGGATGCTTGAGCTCTGGTTCGGAAAACTCTTATGGGGGCATGGTGATTAAGGATGCCCAGGAAGGTATTATTAAAGTAGTCTACTGCGCCATCTAGACTGAGGTATTTTAGAGGTTCCCAGTTACATATTTTAAGGGATGAGCTGAATGAGAGAGGGTTAAAGCTTACTTTTTTGCGTATTTGACGGTAGATGACAGGTTTTGTTTGGTATAGTTTTCTGAATAGGAATGTTGGGGAGTGATCACTGAGGCTGTCTGAAAGGCAGCCAGCTAAATATGACTGGGGGCTCTTATTGACTAGTATCCAATCCAGGATAGTGTGTTTGTTGAACCTTTTATTTATCCTAGTAGGTGACTGGACTAGCTGGGTGAAATCATGAAGGTTTAAATGATGGGTTGGGTGGTCGCTAGAACAGGATTGCCAGTCGGTGTTGAAGTCACCTAAACTTATAGTTTCTTGGGGGAGACGGTGGGTAGTCCAGCTGAGGAAGTTTTCTAGTGATGGGATGTTTTGGCCAGGTGGAAAGTAGCATCCTATTATGTTGATGGTTTTATTTTGGTTTATTTTGAGATTGGTATATATTATTTCTTCCTTACCTATTTGGGGAGCTGCTACATTTAAGATCTTGAAGTTTAGATGTTGTTGATATATTATAGCTATACCACCTCCTTTCTAGTTTAGTTGGTCTACTCTTAGTATATTGTAACCGGTGGGGAGGATTTGCTCATTGGTGATCTGTGGTTTTAGCCATGTTTCTGTAAGGATCACTATAAAGTCTATTGTGGCATGGAGTTCATGCACCTTGTTGACTATACTTCTAATGTGTAGGCTTGGCAGAAGGAGGTCATTTGGTTTTCTATTGGTTGTGATTTGGGAGAGGTTGTGGTTATTAGTGTGAGTATGAGGGTTGGGGTTGGAAAGTGAGGGGCCATGATTGGGGTGGATGTCTCCACTGAGTGCCAGTTTAGATATGGATGAGATTATTAGTTTTATCAATTTCTGAATATGCTTGTTTATAAAGGAGGTTTTATGATTGTGTTCTGTGTGTAGTAGGTATGGTGGTAGGGTAGTTATGCTGAGTTGTGGAGTTGGTTTATGTTTAGGTACTGTGGTTGATAGACTATGTGGAGGGTGCATATGTATGGTTTTCTGCCTGGTGGTAGATTAGCAGAGTAGGGATGAGGTATGAGTTGTGGTGAGTGTTGTAGTACAGTGGTAGTGGTTTAGTGGTGGAATGGTGGAGGTATGGTAGGATGTGATGTAAGCTAGGAGCATGCATGTGGTTAGTATAGGTATAGTGTGCTTGTACATGTTAGTAGAGAGGGATGGATAATAGTGGGAAGATGGTGGAGATAGTGGTGGTGTAGAGATGTAGTTGGTTGTTTGAAAGATGGGAGTGGTTATTGTTACCAATAAAGGTAGGACCACTGGGGGCAGGTGGGAATTGGGGGCAGGGAGGGGAGCATAGCAGGCAAGAAACCCTGTTTGTGAGATCACACACAGCCAAGAGGAAACCAATCAGTGAGTAATGGCTGCTTAGGGCTTTTTGTATGTGTACAGAGGGTAAACTAAAAGTTAAAGACAGCTGTTGGTATGGCGCCTCTAGGTCTAAGGGCAGAAAGGGGATCCTAAAGCTACAGAGGTGTCCTTTAGTGGTCAGGGAACCAAGCTGGGCAGCTAGAGTCCCACTTGAGGTAATTAGCATTCCTGGGTAGCAAGCACTTGTAGGTGAAATTAGATTAGCACTTTTAGGGGAAACTAGATTAACAGTAGGTTGAAATAAATATGTCCCGTACTTTGTTTCAAGGAGTTCTGAGATTCTTGCTACGTTCAGAGCAACTTGATCCTGGGTAGTACTGTTAGGTCAGGGTCTCTCAGAACATATACCTTGCAATTTGTTGGGCAGAGCTAGGAAAAAAGGGGAGAATATAGAGGGATTAGTAGGATATACTAGGCGAGAAAGGTGCAGAGACTAACAAGAATGAAGATCAGGATGCTCACAATACAATGGATATTAGCAATTCCTTAACAAGCAGTGGTACAGCTAACATGTTACAAAGTATATAGGTAAAGTGTATCACATTTCCCAGGCAATTTACTAGGAACAGAGCTTCTAGGGGGCCAAAAGCAGTTGCATGTTGCTAAGCATAGATTACAGGATATAGAGTATAGTTGCGAGCAACATTTAGAGGCAAACCATAAGCTTTAACATTCGCAGCTGTAGAGTACACTTTCCTGCTAGGGATCTATTCAAAACATTTGCATAAAACTGCATAATTAATGATCTGTTTATTTTTTCTGTACAACAAATTATCTGTATTAAGTACATCAACATTTACACACTATAATAGCAATACCATTGAGAAGCAGAAAAAGTTAAAATTATGGTTAAAAAATAATAACAAAATCCAAACTCCTCACAGGTACGGCAAATGCCAAAGCCCAAAAAAAAGACAAATATAAAAAAATAGGGCTAGCACCAAGGGAATGTTGCCAAGTAAACATAAATTTATTAAATACACATTTTCAAGCAAGTAAGGGTGTCAAACACCCTCAGTAAGGCACAAATGTGCTCCAGAAAAAGCATGCAAACTAGTTTTGGCTGTATTAGCCTTCTTCAGTGCACAAACAAAATCAGTAAAAGAAATAACATCAAAGCAGCAGTATCTGTAGCATCTTACTTACAAACCAATCAAGTCATTATGTACTTAATGGATTCCTATTGAGCATATATTTAAAGATGTTCATTCAAACCAGGGCTAAAAAGACCACCCAATTTAATTATCCATTTCCTTTCCTTATTATTTAAGATTGCGTGGCAACCACTTTTGAGGGACCTATCTCCTATAATTTTGTCAATGACCGTAAAATAAAAGGAAGCAGAAGGGTGCTTAAATGTGTGTTTATAAAGTGCACTGGAAAGTTTATGATTCTGTCATTCATGTGTTCCGAAATCCTGATCTGTAATGGTCTGGATGTCTGACCCACATAAAAAGCTGAGCAAGGACAAGAGGTCAGATACACCACCCAATCTGAACCACAATTGGCCAGAAACTTTATATCAAAAACTCTATCAGTATTGGGACTAGTAAATTCCTTAATTCTGAAAACTCTAAAACAATGTGTGCAATGACCACATGGATAAGTACCACACAATTTGTCACCCAGTAGCGTTTGTTGTATAGGTCCAGCTGAGACCTGAAAAGAATGTTTATAATGGCTCAAAAGTGAACCTAAAGTTTTATCCCGTCGAAAGGAGAAGAAGCATCTCTGACCCACCTTAGAGGCTGATTTTTGATCCGACAACAAAATGTTCCAATGTTTCTGGATAATGTTCATGAAGGATTTAGTGTTACGTCCATATGTAGTGACCATTTTCAAAACATCCTGGTCCTCTGATGTTTTATCCTTGTTTTTATATTGTAAGAAATCTTTCCTAACTTGTATAGATGCCCAATTACTGGTCATGGCAATGTTGCCCACTTTATAACCCCTATTTCAAAATCAATTGGCTAGGTCCAACTTATATTTGTGGAAGGTGTTATTGTCAGAACAAATGTGTTTCACTCTCAAGAACTGAGATTTTGGGATGTTATGTATCACATGTGGCGGATGAAGGCTGCTAGCATGGAGTAAGGAATTATACTAGGATATTTTCTGTATATTTGTGTACTAAGTGTATTATCTTCATTTCTCGTGATGGTCACATCCAAAAAGGTGATTTTCTCCAAATCAAAATTGATCTTAAACTCAATTCCCCATTTGTTTTGATTAAGATATTTAACAAACTCCAAAAGATAAGCCACATCCACCTTCCATACCAACCAACAATCATCTAGGTATCATCTCCAAATGTCTATTTCCCCCAAATAGATGTTATGATTGGGATTATAGATCAGTTCGGTCTCCAGGTAGGCCATAAATAGATCTGCATAAATGGGAGCAAATGATGCCCGCATTGCTGTACCTTGTGACTGCCAATAACATTGTCCATGGAAACAGAACACATTTTTGGTGAAGACATGTTCAGTCATACATACCAAAAGAGTGTTAAAGCCTGGTGGATATAAAGCACTTTGGTCCAACTAATATTGCAGGGCCCTAGTCCCGCTCAGTATGGAATATTGGTGTATAAGGCAGTCACATCTAATGTGCAAAGGAACCAGCCTGGTTCCAACTGAGTGTTGAGATGATACCTAGAAATTGGGTGGTATCCTGGATACATGATCTGACACAAGCCAGGAGAAGTTTAAAACAGAGAGTGAGAAATTTGGATAAAGGCTCAGTTAAACTGCTCCTCCCTGAAAGAATTGGTCTTCTGGTGGACACTGAGGATTCTTATGTATCTTTGGTAAAAAGTAGTTATATTGTGATCTAGGATCCTTAACTGTGAGATGATAAAAGTCTGATTGTGTAATAATACCCTCCTGTTGTGCCTGAAATAAGGACCTATCAATTTCAACCTTAAAATTATTGGTTGGGTCTAGGGGCATGGGCATATAATGCCTGGCATCCCCAAGCTGCCTCTGTGGCTCCTGATAATAACTGTCCCAATTCATATCTACTACCGCCCCCCCCCCCTTTGTCAGCTGATAATATAATCAGATCTTTATTATTTTTTAGCTCCTCCAAAGTTGTTTGTTCAATCTTTGAGAGATTGTGATGGAAAAAATCATGTTCATTAAAATTATAATGTAGATCTTTGAGGCTGGAGGATTGGAATAGAGACACCTGACTAGACATCGGAGGCATAAATCTGGATGGTTGAAATTTAAAAGATCTAACCTCATTACCACCAGTATCGGAATCTAAATGTATCTTGAGATTAATCAATCTACAAAAGGCTATCACATCAGATGCAAATGAGTCTTCAGTCACAAAAAATCCAGGAACATAGCTTAGACCTTTATTATGTACAGAAATCTGAGCCTGAGAAAGCTCCACAGAAGATATATTATGTATATTGTTAAATTCACTCAGCATTTGGTCATCACCTTGAGAATCTCTTCCAAAGTGTCTGAACTGTCTATGTTTCCTCCCCCCTCTTCTGGACCTAACCCTAAAGGGTGACCCGTACTGCGTCTTTTCAGTGTTGGTGACTGTAAAAGGGGGTTGCCATCTACATCCGTAGCAGAAGAAGAATCTTCCCCAGAAGTAAAACTAACAGTATTATGTGTTTTCTTGAGGATAGATTTGGGTCTCTTGCGCTTTGCAGGCAATGTTTTGTTTAGGTTCCTCCCTACCAAAGGGCACTTATATGGCATGAAAGGCTGACCTTTTTGATAATCGCCTAAGTCCCGTTGGAATTTTTTCATTTTTCTGTCCTTAAGTTGTTCTAAAGGTAGCAAGTCAGAACCCAATACATCCAATCCTTTCCTATAACTGGGTAAGGATTCAAAATTTTTAACTTCAAGGCAAAGATCTTCCACTACCTTAACCTCATTGCCAACTGTCCATTCATAATAACCTGTAAGGGCTTCCACAAAGCCCACAGATGAATTCTGTTGGATTTTGCCCCATTCCTCCAATAATAAATCATCGGCCTGATAAACCAAAGGTTGTAACCTTACTTTTAAGCCCCTAGGGGCAATACCTTTGGTTTGGTATGCTTTGAATAGTTTGAGATGCCATACATTGCTTCTAAGTCCTTTCATCTCTTTAGTTAATCTTTGAAAAGCCAACTTGCATTGAGTTCAGGGATCATGTATATTGGGTTCAGAAGGTCCTTGAGTAATGTCACCTAAACCAAATACTTGTAAATCGTCCTTATCGGACGATAAGCCCCTGATGATGCTTGTCAAATCCATACCAAACAAGTGGTACAATTACAAAACAAATAGTAATGAAAAAGTTTCAGCTCACAAATAGATTCAATTCAGACTGGTTGAAAACATATTATAATAAGCCAAAAATACCAATTTTAAAGTGCATAAAAAGAAAAAAAAAATATATATATATATATATATATATATATATATATATATATACAAATATGCACAAACATATATATAACTTCTTACTAAAAGGGGTAGCAAGAATCATCAAAAGTCCAAAAAACAAGGACCAAAGAAATCTATATGACATGGTCAAAGCACCAATAATTCCTGATCAAAGAAATAGTTATTGATCCACATAAGAAATATGGTTGATCAGTAATATAATCGAGTGTGTCCAGTCTTCTCAATCCAGAAATAATATGCATTCCAGTAAGCAAAATGGAACAATAATAGTCTTTGTGGGAAATAAACACTGGAACAAATCCAGCCATATATCAACACAAAACTACGTTCCCCAGTTAGTTGTAACAACAAAATACCAGGGAGCAATAATAGTCTTTGTGTAAAAGATGAAAACAGTAAAATCATCAAAAACACATTTGAACCAGTCCTCACAACACTATGTTCCCCTAAAGATCTACCTGTTCAAATTTCACAGTATTCTAATGTAAACCATATATATGGAGGATCCTGTACACCTGAATAAATAACCAAATTGGAAATTGGTATCAATTGGCCATGTGATATGCAATATAGTGACAAAAGCCTAACCAGCCCTGTAAAAGTAGATATTTAGGGGAGCGTAGTGTTGAGGATTGGTTCAAATGAGTTTTGGCTTTTTTGACTATTTACATCTTATACACAGAGGTTAGATCCTTTAAATTTCAACAATCCAGATTTATTCCGGTGTCTCTATTCCAGTCCTCCATCCTCAAAGATCTACATTACAATTTTCATGAGTATGACATTTTTATTACAATCTCTCAAAGATTGAACAAACAGCTTTGAAGGATTTGAAAAATAATAAAGATCTGGTCATATTATCAGCTGACAAAGGGGGAGCAGTAGTAGTTATGAATTGGGACAGTTATTATCAGGAGGTGCAGAGACAGCTTGGGGATGCCAGGCATTACATGCCCATGCCCCTTGACCCAACCAACAAATTTAAAGTTGAAATTGATAGGTTCTTATCTCAGGCACAACAGGAGGGTCTTATTACACAATCAGATGTTTATCATCTCACGGTTAAGGATCCCAGATCACAATATATCTATTTCTTACCAAAGATACATAAGGATCCTCATTGTCTGCCAGGGAGACCAGTTGTCTCAGGGAGGGGGAGTTTAACTGAGCCCTTATCCAAATTTCTCACTCTTTATCTTAAACCTCTCCTGGCTTACATTAGATCACATATACAGGATACCACCCAATTTCTAGGTATCGTCTCCAATACTCAGTTGGAACCAGGGTGACTCCTCTGCACATTAGATGTAATTGCCCTATATACCAATATTCCACATTGGGCGGGGCTATTGGCTTTACAATATTGGTTGGACCAAAGTGCTTTATATCCACCAGGCTTTAACACTCTTTTTGTATGTATGACTGAACATGTCCTCACAAAAAATATGTTTTGTTTTCATGGACAATGTTATTGGCAGTCACAGGGCATGGCAATGGGAGCATCTTTTGCCCCCATTTATGCAGATTTGTTTATGGCCTACCTGGAGATCGAACTGATTTATAATCTGACTCATAACTTCTATTTGGGGTAAATAGATATTTGGAGGCGATACCTAGTGATTGTTGGTTGGTATGGAAGGCATATGTGGCTTATCTTTTGGAGCTTGTGGAATATCTTAATAAAAACAAATGGAGAATTGAGTTTAAGGTAAATTTTGATTTGGAGCAAATCACCTTTCTGGATGCAACCATCATCAGAAATGAAGACAATACTTTGAGTACACAAATATACAGGAAATTCTCTATTTCTGAGAGTAAAACGTATTTGTTCTGATAATAATACCTTCCACAAATACAAGTTTGATTTAGCCAATTGATTTTGAAATAGGGGGTATAAAGTGGGAAATATTGCCATGGCTAGTAATTGGGCATCTACAAAGGCCAGGGAAGATCTCCTACAATATAAAAATAAGGATAAGACATCAGAGGATCAAGATGCTTTGAAAATGGTTACTACATATGGACGCAACACTAAATCTTTCATGAACATTATCCAGAAACATTGGAACATTTTGTTGTCAGACACAGTCAGCCTCTAAGGAAGTTCAGAGATGCTTCTTCTCCTTTAGCCATGGTAAAAATGTAGGCTCATGTTTGAGCCATTACAAACATACTTCCCAGGTCCCAGCCGGACATACACAACATGCACTAATGGGTGATAAATTATGTGGTACTTATCCTTGTGATCATTGCACACATTGTGCTAGAATTTTTAAAATCAAGGAATTTACTAGTCCCGATTCTGATAGAGTTTTTGACATAAAGTTTCTGGCCAATTGTGGTTTGGGTTGGGTGGTGTATCTGGCCTCTTGTTCTTGTTCAGCTTTTTATGTGGGTCAGATGTCTAGATCATTACGCATCAGGATTTTGGAACACATGAGTGACATAAAGAATCACAAACTTTCTAGCGCACTTTACAAACAAACACTTAAGCACCCCTCTGCTTCTTTTTATTTTACAGTCATTGACAAAGTTACAGGGGTTAGGTCCCTCAAAAGTGGTTGGCACACATTTTTAAATAATAAAGAAAGAAAATGGATAATCAAATTGGGTGGTCTTTTTAGCCCTTGTTTGAATGAACATCTTTAATTACATCCTTAGTAGGAATCCATTAAGTACATAATGATTTGATTGGTATGTCTTTAATATGATATATATACTGCTGCTCTGATGTGAATTCTTTTTTTCATTTTGGTTTATGCACTGAAGAAGGCTAATACACCCGAAACCAGTTTGCTTGCTTTTTACAGAACATTTTTGTGCTTTACGTGGGGTGTTTGACACCCCTAGTTGCTTGGATATGTTTATTTAATAAATTTATATTTACTTGGCAACATCCTCTGGTGCTGGCCCTATTTCTTACATTTGTCTTGTTTTTTTGTGCCTTGGCACTTACCGTACCTGCGAGGAGTTTGGTCTGAGTGCTACTCTGTATAGGAATATATCAACCCACTGCTCTCCTGGACAATCCATCTGTATTGGCATTATTAACCCCACTGCGGTGTTGTATTCTCATGTCATATGCTTACAGCCCTAGACTCCATCTTAGTAACCACATTCTGCTTGCTAACTCTCTATTTAGCCATGTTAAAGGGGTATGATCTCAGAGTACAACATTTTTTTTCCATATAGATAGGACTGCAGCTTCTGCAATGCCCATACTATGGCTAGACATCCTTTCTCCACAGCTGCATAATATTCTTCCCTAGGTTGAAGTCTATGGCTAAGCTATACAACTGAGTGTTCTTCTCCTTTTGAGGAAAATGGGCTAAGTACAGCCCCCACCTCATAATTTGAAGAATCTATTTGCACAACAAATTCTTTGCTGTAATCTGGGCTGGCTAACACAGGGGGTCCTCCCAAAACCTCTTTAAGTTTCTGGAATACCTGCTTACAATCTGTGGTCCACACTACTTTATCTGGTTTATTTTTTCTAGTTAGGTCAGTAAGGTGTGGAGCTATTGTACTATAATTGGGCACAAATTTTCTATAGTACCTCACTGTCCCTAGAAATGCTCTCACTTGCTTTTTAGTAGCAGGAACACTTTGACAGGTTCTGGTCTAATTTTACCACTCCCCACTCTGTGTCCTAAGTAAATTACCTCTGCTATACCCACCTGACACTTACTGTATTTAATGGTTAACTTTGCCCATCTAAACTGATCTGCAAATGTCAGTAGCATAGTCTTTAATGTAGAGTTTAACCTCTCTACAATACCATTAGTCTGTAGATGGTAGGGAGTGGTCTTTAATGTTTCACCCCACAATGCTTCCACAAACAAGTCAGCAGGTCTGACATGAAGTTGGCTCTTCAGTCAGTCAGTCAGTATCTCCCTCAGAAAACCTACCCTGCTGTAATTTCTAACAAAGCATTTGCCACCTTCCCTGCCTCAATAGACAACAGAGCTACTGCCTCATGATATATGGTAGCATAATCTACTACCACCAGGATATATTTCTTCCCTGTAAAACTTGGAGTAGTCAGGGGTTTCACAATATCCATAGCCACCCTCTGAAATGGCTCTTCAATAACAGGCAAAGACATTAACAGAGCCTTGACCTTCTCCCCTGCATGGCCAACTTTTTTTTCACTGTTCACAAGTTCAACAATATCCTACCACATCCTTTGTCATCCCAGGCCAATAAAAAGTCTTCATAATATGTTTCTTAGTAGGTTTTATACCCATGTGACCTGAAAAAGGGATGTCATGTGCAATGGCTAAAAGTGGCAGGCAGTAAACTCTAGGCACTACCAACTGCTGTATTACCTCACCTTCTAACCCACTTTCAGGAGTCCACTTTCTATACAACAACCCTTTGTTCCAGTAAACAGACTCCCCCTCTTCCTTGAGCCTCAGGTGCCTCCTTAGCCACCTCCATCAAGCTTTGTAATGTAGGGTCCGTACGTTGAGCCTGTTTCAATGCTACCTTTATGACTCTTCCCCGATCCCCTTCCAGAGGAAACCTAGTATCTTCTGAAAGTTGTGCCTCACTGTCAATCTGGGTACTCCCACTCACCTCTGTCTTTGCAATCAACATGTCCAAGGAAACATCGGTACCTACCAGCAGCTGTGGCTCATTTACCAACTTACTGCTTACAGGATAGCTCCTTCTCTGAAACAGCCATCACACCAGTCCAAGCTTCAGGTATGAGATCTGTCTGGGTCTCCCCCAGGCTACCAGACCTACATGCCTATCTCCAAGCCTGACTGAATGTCACTGCATGCACACAAGGTACTTGCATCACCAAAATCATTCCCTATCAGGACATCTGCAAGAATATCCTCAAACACACCTACCTGCTTGCTTTCTCTTCCACTCTCCCAGTTAAGATGAACCATAGCCAAAGGTATTTGGAATGGAGTACCCTCCCAAACCTCTGACTGGAGTGGACTGTCCAAGCATGTACTGCTCTTTTCTAACCACTGCAGGCCTCACAATGGTTACATCAGAAGCTCACTGTCTCTTAGCAGTAACCTGTTTACTATCTACTAAGATAGGATATACATTTGGGTAACAGTTTGGCACCCTATTGTTTCCAAACAACTTACCACTGGCAGTTTGTCATCCCCACTTGCTGGCACCCTCATCTTTTGTTTCTCACCTTGCCTTGATGACATTTGGCTTCTATGTAGCCCCTCTGGTTACATTTGAAACAACTAATCCCTAACCACGTACTTTGACTAGTTGTTTCCCCTGTTACTGGTGTACTCTGTTGGAGTAGTTTAGAATGCCCCCATGAGTTTCCTTATGTTCATGCGCAGCACTGGGTATCTCTTTCTTATGCATTGGTGCTCTACTTGCTAAGTAGAGATCCCCTTTTCTCCCCAGCTCCTCCGGAGAGTTACACACTTGATCTACTAAACAGATTCTTATGTCATCAGGCAAAGTACTGAGGGCTTGTTCCCTTACCAAAAGGTCTGCCATTCCCTCAAAAGTGGTAACTTGACACCCACTCACCCAGCTGGGAAAGTAATTTCTTAAATCAGCAATATAATCTCATTCACTTTCATCTACCTTGCGTCTGTGTTCATGAGACTTTTTTTTCTATAAGTTTCAGGAATTAGTCTAAAACAGTCAAGAAGGCAGTTTTTACTTTTATCATAATTCACATAATTCAAACAATCTACATCAGACAGTTTTGACATGGCCCGAACAGCTTTGCCATGGAGTAAGGGAGTCAGGAGCCAAACCCAGAGCTCACAGTCAACATCATACTGTTTACATATCCTCTCAAATATATGAATAAAATTATCAAAGTCATCCCCATTCCTGTAATGAGGAAAAGGTTTACTGACCTTTACAGCTTCTGGGATTCAGTTATTCTCTTCCCCATTACCTCCATGACCCTATTAAAGGGTTAACAGTTGCAGGTCATGATGGTGCTCTCATTTTCCTCGGCTTCTAACTGTCTGGCTTCCAGTTCATATTGACACAGTTTCTCCTCAGCTTCCAGTTCATATCAACACTGCTTCTCCCTTTCTTTAGCCTTCAGACTTTGCATTCTTTCCTCAGCCTCCAGTCATTTGGCCTCCGGGTACAGTCTCTCTTACTCCAGATGGGTTCTCATGTCCTCTGAAGAAAAGGTGGACTGTCTGTCTCAGCAGGCTGCACATCGCCAGTACCAAACTGGATATCCTCTGAATGGCTGGTCTGAGCTGAAGCTGCAACTAAGGCTGAAATCATTGCTTCCTTAGTCAGGTTGGCATGCACCAGTCCTCTGGCTTCATGCTCCTTACCCACATGGTTCTTTGTCAGCTTACTATAGTCTTCTGCTGACATCTTTGCCTGCTGTCCTTGACTAACTAACTAAAAATAAAACTGTAGTGGACTGAGATTCTGTATGTTTACCTTGTGGCTGTCGAGAGTGCACACCTTAATGACAATTACCCACGGGTTACTGAAGTCCAATTAAAAATCCCACTAAGCTTCCACCAAATATGTGATGCCCAATCAATATCCCACCAAGCTGTTAACAATATGTGACATCCCCTACTATCCTGGGTCAGTAACTAAGGAATTTCAATCCTCACTACTGACTCCGATGTGAGAATGTCACTTAAACAGGAGTAATATTTCTCAATTTCCCCTAAAAGCACAACAGGAACACACTCTGTAACCTGGGACTACACTGTATACTTCTGTTCACCCCAAATATAACTCCCTATTACACACTTCAGAGCAATGTGTCCCAGTTTAAGACCTCTGATACACTTACACTTAAATTAAATCTCACACATCCAAACACTTCTGGGAAAGCCTGACACTGATTTCAAGCTGTGTCCTTTCCCCAAAATAATACTATAATGGGCTGCCACCATTCCAAGCATCTACATGCCCTTTCAAAGGGGTGTCCAACTATTAAAATTAGATATCAAAACAAATGGTAGCATATGACCTAAAGCAGCCAGGTTTTCAGAGTGGTCCACAAATTATCAAAGCATGTATAAGCACTCTCAAATTACTAAAGAATACACTAATTGACCAGCCACAATGTAAGATAATAAAAATGATTAAAAAATTAAAAATTAGCAAAATAATTAAACAATATAAAACAGTAATTTCAATAAATAAACAAAATTCAATCACCAGGAAAATGAAATTAATACTGAAGGATAGAAATCCAACATTTAGAAAAACTCTGACTAATTAGCTATAATTTCCTATCTAACTGAAGAACACTGTCCCTGATCTAAACTAAATATTATAACAGACCAAAGGCAGGCTTGCAGCTCTTGGCGAGTCCTTTGGGTATATACTGCTCAGTACAATAACACAAATGTGAACTGTGAACACAACTCAACTGTGAACTCAACTCAACTACTGTTCAAACTGTCTTCAGCAGGCTCTTTTATAAACTAGGTTAACTGTCACAACTGTTCCAGTTCTTATTTTCATTTCATTCTTTGAAAATCAGCAAGCAGTTGTTTATTAAAGTTTTCTGACAGTAAACACAGAGCATCTAAACACATAACAATAACTTCATTTGTAGATCAGCTGACTCTGAGACAGTCTTTGTTTAGAATCTTCTTCACAAACATGCACAGTTAGGCCTGTAACAGAACATTGCTCAACTCTTTAAACATCCTGTACAAACAGAGTTTTAATCAACATGTAAGAACTTATTTACAATCTCATAGCTAGTCATGCTAAAATATAATACACAGGTTATTCTGAAATTATGTACAAAACTTCAGCCAGACATGCTGGCACAGATGACAGTGTATAATTTCTTTATGGCCAGCATCATGAAAGCAGATGTTTGTTTCACTATGTACATTTAGTACAAATTTGAAGTCCTGTAAGCAATAATTATTTTTTTTCACTTAGTTTGGAAGATGGCACCACATTGCATGGCCTAGTCTGGAGAAAGTGCTTTCACCAATCAGGTTTTGAATTTTGATTTGGTTAATGTAGAGAGGACAAATCTGACTTCTTCTTAGACAATAGCTTTGTTCTGTGATAGATGGTAGTATTTTTAATGGGGGTCAGTAGCCAAGTTGCAGAATTTTGAATATCAAGGTATTGAGAAGAAAAGGTTTGTTGCTAATGGGTAACTGACTGAAATATTTTATTAGTTTGCAATGATGTGTGGTGATATCTGCAAGCAGAACATATTTACACATTTTATGTTTGTTTTTGGTGGATTGCATTTCTTTTGTGTTAAGTTATGAATGTAGGCAGAGAAGAGGAACAGCATATTCTAGTTCTGGCATTAGGACATTTTTGGCTATGGTTGCTTGTGCAATAGGTGAAAGAAGGTAGGGGATACAGTAGCACAATTTAAGTTGGGAAGACACCTTATCAGTGTAAGTCACAAATACATTTGTTGTGATGAGGTTACCTTTCAAGTCCTTAATATTAATAATACATGGAATGGATGGAAGATTTTTAATGAGCAGAGAAAAGGATTACATTATTTTTTTTTAGTTTAGGAAGAGTTTATTATCTAGAAGCGACATGCATAAATATGTGAATTCTGCCTACAGCTTAGCTCGAAGTGGAGGGATACTTTTGCTGGACTCATCATTATTATACCATCTGCATATATTATAAGGTTAAGACTTGCTAGATCAAGGGCAATGCTATTAATAAAGACAAGAGTAAGGGCACCAAACCAAAGCTTTGAGGCAGACCAGTGTTAATTTGACATTGCATTAATGGACTTTAAAATTATATTAGTATAGAAGTAAGACATGTGCTTTGTCTTTCTAGAAGATGGCTGAGAGCAGAAAAAAATGACTGAGCAAAGATGTAATGTATAAAATTAAGCTTACAGATAGGCTGGAAAACATGAAAAGCTAATCCCAGAAACTTAATCTTACATCAGACTTTTCTGGAAAACAGAAAACCTGCTAAAATAGGCACAAATAGTCCCAAAGCCCTTACTTAAGGCAGAGGAAAGGTGGAGTGAAGGAAATGTTACAGCTGTAGCAGGCAGCTTACTACATTTGTAGCAAGTGGTTTGGTATGGTTTCAGCCCATAAGATTTTTTTTCCCTTAGGTCCTTAACTTCAAGAGAACATTTTTTTGTCCTTATCACTGAAATGACCCTCAATTTGAAAGGACATATATTTATTTATTTTGACAGTGTGCAAGATCAGGGAACTGCATAGGGTATCAGATAACATAGTTACAGTTCTGGGTTAGAGTTAGCAAACATGAATAGGGCAGGAAGCCTTTCTCTAACAGTACCACTAAATAAGGTACACAACAAATACACTCACAAGCGTAACACTAACGATATAATTTTGGACACACTTCCAGTACAGTACTACACTTGCACAATCCAAACTATTCCCTTACTTAGTTCTTACTATAACCTTAACCTGCAAACACAATCATTCCTAATGCTGAAACTTTTGGTATATTCCAACAGTTTGGCAATAGCATACACATCTACTTACTGTAACTCAAAGCAATATCCTAAACATATAGAACAGTTGGCATTCCTCAGTTTAATAAACTCAGCTAAGAGAACACTGTATCTTGGCTGGGTTTTTCTTGCATGTTTTACTGAATGATTTACTTATGTGACCTTTTTACCCTTTGTTTTGGATGTTATTTGGGATATTTTGCAGGGACCTTAATCTTTGTGGACATTGTGTGGGTTTTAAGACATTATTTCTGAAGTACAGCCCAACTATCCACTGTTCAGATGAGGTCGATAAAAATGCCAAACACACGTCCACAGCTAGTGGGATTTGGCTTTAGTGGCTTAAATGTAACCATAAAGACTTTAAAGGTTAAAAACGTGGACATTCAAATGTCGTGTAACTGAAACATTTGATGTCCTTAAGGAGTCATTTGCATATATCCCAAGGGCCTCCATTACATGAGGTTTAAGGTTTCACACACTGAAAACTAGCTTGACTGGGTTTTTCTTGCATTTTTACTGAATGAATAAATGTACACTAAAATATATATATATATATATAAAATGAAATCATGGTAATGACTGTAGATTACACTTAAAACAGGAGTATCATAGGTTCATAGGTAGGTACTAGGCTATTGGCCCTAGGGCCTATATAAGCCTAGCCAAAAATGTAATCTGGCTTTCACCACCCAAGAAAATTATTTTCCTGTGCCCCTGTCGAGCAGAGCCACAGAAGTGATCCCTGGGGTGAATTTCCTATTTCCCATCCAATCATCAAGATTTTTCTTGAAGAGTGCTAATGAGGAGCTCTGCTTGACATAGATAGGTAGTCTGTTCCAGAGTATGGGACGTCTCTGGGACAGGAATCTATCCCTCTAGCATGTTCTGTTTATTGTGGTGACAAGGTTTAGGTCCCTAGAGCGTGTAGCTCAGAGGGATTGGGATTTCTTTAAGTGGAACATGTCCAACAGCTCTGGGTTTGACATAGCTTTGTATGTTAGGCAGAGATTGCCTCTGAGTAGGCGATATGCGACGGAGTAAAGCTGGAGTTTTTTGAGACGGTCTGCGTAGAGCATCTGTTTGAGGCCAGTAATCCTCTTTGTGAAATATTTCTGTGGCCTTTCCAGTTGTTGTAGATGTCTTGCGAGGTACATACCAAAAGGGGCGTTGTACTCTGTAATGGGTCTAATGAGTGATGAGTAGAGGGGAACAATTACTTTTTTTTTTCTGGATGAGAAACCTTTTGTGATGAGGTGAGCCATGTAGAAGGATTTCCTGACCATTGTGGCAATGTGATTATCAAAGGAGAGACTACTGTCCACCTGTGTCTCAAGGTCTCATCACATTTTCGGTGTTAAGTAGACTACCAGCTATGTGGTAGTTCATGGGTACAGAGTTTTTACCAAAGAGGATGACAATACACTTTTTGACATTGAGCTTCAGGCCATGGCTTTGACACCAGGTATCTGTCTCAGTGAGGCCCTTTTGTAGTATGTTCACATCGTTAGGAGTTTCGAATATGGCTCCTAGTTTGCAGTCATCTGCAAACTTTGTTATCCAAAGACCTTCTGTGTTAGCCTGTACTTCAGAGACGTAGATACCAAACAGGAGAGGACCCAGGACTGAACCCTGTGGTACTCCACTTGTCACTGGTCTGAAGTCAGATTTGGAGTCCGCTACTTTCACAGTGTGGGTTCTGTCCGTGAGTCAGTTGGCAACTCATCTTGTGACATAGGGATTTATACCTAGTTTAGTGAGCTTATCTATAATTCCAGAGTGGGAGATGGTGTCGAAAGTCTTGGCGAGATCTAGATAAGCTGTGTGAACCACTTTACCCTCATCTATGGCTTTGGTGACTGCTTCAAAGAAGTCAATCAGGTTTAGGAGACACGATCTGCCTTTTACAAATCCGAACTGGGTAGGGTCCAAAGTTTGGAGATTACCAATGTCTTTGTTTATGAGTTCCATGATGATACGTTCCATGGCCTTACAGACCAGGATCGTCAGGCTAATGGGGCGGTAGTTCCCAGGGTCCTTCGTGGCTCCCCCTTTGTGGAGTGGGATAACCGTCATGGTGCACCATTCAGTGGGCACAAAGCCTGAGGTGAGGCTATGATTGAACATGGTACTTAGGTAGAGTGCCAGTTCATTCTGTAGTTCATGTAGAACGCAGCCTGGGATATTGTCAGGTCCCATGGATGCTATGTTCTTGGCTTTGGAGAGTGTGTTTTGTACCTGTGCAGCCGTGATTACAGGAACTTTGCATTCTTCCGGTATAGAGATTGGCCCTCTAGGGGGTGAGAGGGGGGTAAAGTTAGCACTAAACCTATCTGCCAGGATGTTGGCAATATCAGTTGGCAATATCATTACCAGATTTTATATCATGAAATTAAAATTTTATTTTTATAAGAAAAATGAGCCTGCCAATTAAAGTGGTAGGCCATATTCTCTAGGGCACAGGCCCCAGTGACAGGAAGGTTATAATTCCCCTTGTGATGTACACTAGTGAGACCAATCTAGAATAGTCTGTGCAGTTCCACAGATTCTGCAAGAAAGAGATGTGAGACATGTGGAAAGCATCCAGAGAAAGACTATGAGGTCATCAGGGATATGTTGGTAATGGAAGAAAAGTGTCAGTATTTGTTAACATTGTCCTCATTAAACACTAGGCCAATGGAGGGGTCTATATCAGAACATCGAAAGTTCATACTTTCGAATGTTCTTACATCGACCCCTATTCAGCGAACACTGAAAATAGCGAAACGACAGATAACCAATTTTTTTCCTAGAGAAAGAATTTGGTTGTCCATTTCTGTCATTTCGCTATTTTTAGTGCTGTGGTGGAAAGTTACGGGTCGGGTTCAGGTAAGTGTGTGATTGGGCGTGGGTTAAGTGAATTAGGGTTAGGGTGCGAGGGATGTGTGCAATTGTGTGAACGTGAGGGTTAGGGCGGGTTAGGTGAGTTAGGGTTAGGGCGCAGGTGAGATGAGTGTGCGATAGTGACGGACCTTAGGGTTAGGGTTTGGTTTAAGGTAAGTGGATAGTTAGTGGTGTTTGTACAGTTTAGTGTAGGCTTAGCTGTAAGATTTTGGGTGTATGTGTATGGATTGCTGTTTGTTTGGTGTGCTTGTGTTGTGTGTATGTGTTTTGGAACAGCGAATTTTTCAAAATTCGCTGTTCTGAATGTTCGATGTTGTCAGCGTTCGCTGATTAGGGGTCGATGTAAGAACATTCGAAAATGTGAACTTTTGGTGTTCTGATATAGACCCCAATGGGCGAGCTAGAATAAGGGTGTCCAATGTGCTACATGTGAAAACTGAAGGATTGGAAATAAGGTAGAGGGGCAGACGGGTCAGAAATAACCATCAGATGCATTTGGTATGTAATTACTTTAACTTGTACTTGAAAAAAACATGTTTTCAGCTAAAGAGTTGCAAACTCTTAGAACAGACTGCATGAGTTTTTGTTGGACTCTGAATCCACAAGCACCTTCAAAAGGGTACTTTTGATGGGCAAAATGTCTCCTTCCTTCTTCTGATACCACATTATCCTATGCTACATTATGTAAGCAAATAAGGAACACAAATGGCAGGTGCTGAAGGCAGAAATGAATTGTCCTCATACATATGCACAAAGGGATATGCAGACATTAAGCAAAGCTGGTGAGATCTAAAGTCTTACGTTACAACTGGCTGCTTGCATATTTGTTACTTCATGGTCTTGTTCCAGCTCTGATTCCATCAGATACAGGATTTTCTAAATCTTGCAATGAGCTGCATATGTCCACTGTCTTTGGCAAAAGGGCATAGGCTCTCACAATCTTCTTTTATAATGTGAGATTTCATCTGTTAACTTAGTCTGCATTCCTGCTGCCACCCATGTGCCCCTTTTCCCCAGTGTCATCCCTGTTCAACAGCATCTCTCCTACTGCTTCCTAAAGTACATTGTGTCTAAGTTATACCTCCATTTCTCTCTGCCTTTTCATCTGTTCATTGTGAATCTACCAACATCTGATATTAATATATATCAGAGGCCCTGCGTTCATCACCATTTTAAGTCTCCACTTCATGCTTCGCACCTGTCTTGATCTCAGTTTCTTTTTATGTCCACTAGATGTAGACACAGACTTCTGTACAAGCATGACTTGAGGTCACGGCAGCACAGTCAGGTAACCAGTAACTGTGAACACCAAAGAAAGGCCACCTCAAATCACCAACTGGTGAACAGACAAAAGTACTACCATTTGGAGATAAAATCATTACACAATGGGCCACAGAATGCATACCATTAGCCTGACATGTCTGATTCCATCCATAAAAGTAGGTAACTGCACCAGCCCAGCAACAACCAGTAGAATATGATATTGCAATGCACTTATCTATTACAAACCAACAATATTATGATACAATAAAAGAAAACTAAGTGCACATAACTTATGTAATTATACATTTTTATGGCTAGATAAGTCCAGCTAGATCGTTAAAATTTTAACAGGCTGCCTCTTTTTGATAAAAAAAAACACTGAAAAGAATACATCATTACTACAGTCCTGAAAAGTTTACAAGACTGCATCAGCCATAACCACAATGACATATACAAATCCAGTGTGACTAAGAGTTGTGTGCGACTGATAGGTACTCGTTAACCTAGACGAATACATCAATACTTTCCAGCAAATTGTGCGACTCTAAGTACTCATTAACCTAGATGAATACATCAATACTTTCCAGTGAGTATCTGTGCAAAACATATTGTTGTAATGTTACACTGTGCTAAATTTATCACCAGCTAAGACTATTCATTTACAAATAAAAAATAAAAATGAATACATATTAAGAAAAGACATATGTCCCAATTCTAAAAACTTGCTCTTGATGTAATCCTGCCGTGATTCCAAAAGACTTGCTATCAGTGTAAGTAACTTACTCTGGTATATGGCCCAACTATACAGCAGGGTTACATCGGAGTACATGCTTCTCAACCTCTTAGCTCAAGAAATCTGGACAAAGACAAAAATAAATAGGCGTAAAAGTAGGGATAGATTTTAATAATTGTTTTTATCAAGTAAGAAAGTTGCTAGAAGAACAGATTGTACATGAGCATGCATTTTCTGAAGGATATGAAATGTTTAACACAAATATGTAATTATGTACTGACTAACCATTAGTGACTTGCAAGAAAACCAAAAAAAAAAAAATTGTGAGGAACACATCAAAAATACAAGGCAAAAATCTGCATTTTCTGCAAAAATCTGGAGTTGACAGGTATGCTGGAGTAAGTTACTTACACTGAGAACTAGTCGTTTGGAATCTGTCCCATAATGTTTTGTGGCTGAATTAATCCAGCTAGGAGCTCATTAACAAAGTACTCCTTTTCTAGAAAAAATCCAATAGAGCAGCACATCTTGTGGAAACTATAACACACAATAATACATAAACTGATCCATGACCAAAATTCACTTTATAGCTCTGTGTTAACTGAGTTATATTTATCAGTTACACTATGCTGGATAACCTTCCATCTAAATGAAATTTTTCTTAATTTAAGATACTCAAGAATGACTCCTGTGTGGGAATTTTTACATAGTCATTGATTCAAAGCTAAATAAATCTACTCAAGCCTTAGACTTAAAAAAAATATAAACAATTTTGAGTGTTACACGATTTCCCAGTTCTTCAGTGAAAAGAAAATTAATTTTTTGTCACTGTCAGACAAAGCCATGTCAGCAATCATCCTATTGACACTTGCTGATTAAAAACAAATGCAAGCATATTCTGTGTGCCATTTAAAGTTGTCTTAGTCATTCCTGGTCTATAGTTTATAGACATGTGCTCTACTTTCCCCTCCGGATATGGTTTAAGAACATTGTTATGATCTGGTTAAATCTGTAAAACACCATTTTATTTAAACTGTGCTACATTATCATTACTTGTGCACTTGTTATGATCTGGTTAAATCTGTAAAACACCATTTTATTTAAACTGTGCTACATTATCATTACTTGTGCACTTGTTATGATCTGGGTAAATCTGTAAAACACCATTTTATTTAAACTGTGCTACATTATCATTACTTGTGCACTTGTTATGATCTGGTTAAATCTGTAAAACACCATTTTATTTAAACTGTGCTACATTATCATTACTTGTGCACTTGTTATGATCTGGGTAAATGTGTAAAACACCATTTTATTTAAACTGTGCTACATTATCATTACTTGTGCACTTGTTATGATCTGGTTAAATCTGTAAAACACCATTTTATTTAAACTGTGCTACATTATCATTACTTGTGCACTTGTTATGATCTGGTTAAATCTGTAAAACACCATTTTATTTAAACTGTGCTACATTATCATTACTTGTGCACTTGTTATGATCTGGTTAAATCTGTAAAACACCATTTTATTTAAACTGTGCTACATTATCATTACTTGTGCACTTGTTATGATCTGGGTAAATGTGTAAAACACCATTTTATTTAAACTGTGCTACATTATCATTACTTGTGCACTTGTTATGATCTGGGTAAATGTGTAAAACACCATTTTATTTAAACTGTGCTACATTATCATTACTTGTGCACTTGTTATGATCTGGGTAAATGTGTAAAACACCATTTTATTTAAACTGTGCTACATTATCATTACTTGTGCACTTGTTATGATCTGGGTAAATGTGTAAAACACCATTTTATTTAAACTGTGCTACATCATCATTACTTGTGCACTTGTTATGATCTGGGTAAATGTGTAAAACACCATTTTATTTAAACTGTGCTACATTATCATTACTTGTGCACTTGTTATGATCTGGGTAAATGTGTAAAACACCATTTTATTTAAACTGTGCTACATCATCATTACTTGTGCACTTGCTATGATCTGGGTAAATGTGTAAAACACCATTTTATTTAAACTATGCTACATCATCATTACTTGTGCACTTGTTATGATCTGGGTAAATGTGTAAAACACCATTTTATTTAAACTGTGCTACATTATCATTACTTGTGCACTTGCTCTTTCTCTCTCCTTTATTCTCTCTCTCTTTTCTCTTTCCATTCCCACAATCCCTCCCTCTCCAGCTGTTGACAATATGCTGCTGTTGTATCGTTATTCCTTCTAATTTGCCTTCGCTCTTAGCATATGTGCCACGTTCTTGCAGTCTTTCCACATAAGCTCATCATTCTAGTTTCTCCATCAGTTTGGCAAAGTCTGCATTGCCTCATTTTACTACCTTCGCCTGTCTTGCTACTTATATGGCTCATTCATTCCTCTGGTAGGGACCCCAGCATCATGTTGGCATTTGTAGCAGCCCAGTCACACCCTACTGTATAATTCAGCTAAGTAGTTACACCCAACTCCCATTCCTCCTTTTCTAGGGCAACCTCCTCCCAATTGTAGGATCCCATTTGGTTCCTTGTCAAATCTGTAGAACCTGGGAATTATTGCAACAATTTTCCATTTATTTGTCCATTTCTAACTTCATAAAGGCATATATTTCAGGTCTGATTTCCTTTTATCACTGCTATAAAAACTACACTATACACACTTCTCTGAAGTATTGAAACATGCACACATCATCCATTAATCAGTGGTGGATTTACTGGGGGTGCTAGGGGAGCTAAAACTCCCCCACTGTGTCCAATATCATCTCAACTGTACCACTTTTGACAATACATATGCTGCTTTTTTTTTCTTTAACATACAAGTGTGGTTAAATGCAGTTGAACTGCAAGGATCAAGTCATTTTGCGAAGTTAGAAAAATGACTTGATCTTCACAGTTCAACTGTGTTCACAAGCTGCATTCGCTTACAGAAAAGAAAAAAGCAGCAAACATTGTACTGCCAAATGCGGTCTGTGTTCACAAATCGCTCTAGTATATTCCCCCCTCATTCGTTACCATGCATTGTTTCCTTGTTTTGCAGCCCACCAAGACAGTGAAAATGGTACCACCTACCTCTGACAACTGGCATACCCTACTTGAGACAACATACACTAGCACAACCCATCCCTCTCAATTGTCTAGATCTTCACAGGACGTTCGTATTTTTGCTCCATATTATTTTTTCTGTTCCTCATATTAAATTTGTGGTTTTCTGGTAAATCTGTGAAGACGGAAGTCACTAAATAAGTACATTTGAGTTTCAGACATCATATCCTTTAGAATGTGGGTTGGGAGGGTTGCCTAATGGTTAAGGTGTTTGCCTTGCAAACACAAGGTGCAGGGTTTGAGTCTCACAAGGGATAATTGGCTAGGCTTAAAATGGCTCGCAAGGGCAGTTAGCTTAGTACTAATCTATGAACCTATGAACCTATGTATTCTAACGCAAATCCTGTTGTTGCAACTTTCTGAGTTTATAACAGCAATATTTAAAATATGTCCCTATTTTTAGACATTTGCCCCCCCCTCATTATCTTTATCCAGTACAGTTACCCAAACAAGTCAGCTTGAAGCTTGCACTCTCCTCAACATGACTGCAACACTAACCCTAAAAGGACTGTTTTATTTGTACATTATTTTTTTTTATTGCATACTTCATATCTCTTCCATCAGAGAAAGGAGCCATTCATGTCATGTCTTGTAACTTTTTTAAACTATGCAGATTTGTTTTCTGTCATAAGAATCACACCAGTATTCACATAAGGACATACCTGTCAGTTGGCCAGATTTTTCTTTCATATTTTTGGTCTATTCCTCATAAAAATGTGTGGTTTTCTGGCATACCACTGAGGACTGAAGTCACTAAATATTTAAATTTCAGGCATATCCTTTAAACATCAGATCAGAGGACTGAAGCGGTGATGGTGGCAGCTGCTGTTTTTTTTCTCTTCTGTATCCTAGGTTGAAGTTCTACAGCTGAAAGCAGTATTACTTTTGGTGGTAGAACATTTGCTGATGTGTTTTTCTTTTCTGTAACTCGAAGCACGGTGAAGATAGTTGAAGTGGAAGGTCATTTTTTCTTTAGACTCACAGTCTAACTATCATGTTTCAGGAGCTGTCACTGTCACTCTTCTTCTACAAAATACAAATGAATCTGTATGTTCAGAGCGCTTGATAGTAAATCGTCCTAACAGTGAGCAAATTAGGCCAAGTGGAAGACTTTTTTTATCTACAACCTCTCTCCAGTAAACTCATAATTAAATTATGACATTTATGAGCATAATTTGTGGCACAAGTTCTATTCCTTTTATGTTGTTTTAATGATTGCTTCCAGTTAACACCTATGTGGGGGGGACTGTGACACCTCTAGCAGCCCACACGCACCTTGCATTCCTGACCTTTTTATGAAAAATATTGTAAAGAGTAGTAAAACAAACTGCACAAAGAGCAGTTTTATCAGTAAGTATCCTTTTTAGTGATAATTGTAAGTGCATTCTTAGACTTTCCGTAAATAATATGATACAGTATAATGTACACAAACCCCAAATTCTATATTTTGCTAAACTTTCACAAATTCTCTTTTCCTGGAAGTTGCACAACTTAGACATATATTGTTAGAATGTTTTGTTAACCAGATATACGCTTTCACATTACAACCAGAAATTACTCTATGAGTGCATGTTTATGGAGATATTTACATCAGTATAAAAATATATGCTTAGTTGTATAAACAGAAAACCAAGAACAAGTGAAAAGCACCAATAAAGCAAAGCAGATCCACAACCTGGAAGCTGGCTCTGGAAGCCCAAAATGAAAAGTTGATGAAATGCTGATATTCCTTCTTCCGCAAGGCAGAAAATGAAAGGCTGCAACTTACATAAAACTTTCTTGCTTTAATAACAAACAAAAATCTCCTCAAGCGCTTTCACTCAGCCTGGTGCTGAGCTTTTTCAAGATACAATAAAATCAAGCTGGTTGTTCTTTATATACATAGTCAAAACTTGACCAATAATTCAATTAGTAAAAAAGAAGGTCTAATTAACCCTTCAAATTACTTGCTGGTACTTGCAGCATCAGCAGCGTCCTGAGGTTAAGGAAGGCTAAATTATGAATTTTCGGTTTTCCAGTGTCTTCAGGGTTTACATACAGAAATAATAGTTTTGCTGAATAAACAGCACATTTAAACATTTTTAACATACTAGTATGTGTATAGTATTGGCTTTTGAATATTGTTTTAACATTGCATAGTTTTAATATTGCACATTTTTAACACTATATATTTTTATGGCAATCTGTGTGTACACCAACAATTATTAAGTTTATGCATATAGTTTGTTGGACATTGCAGTGAGTTGTGCTTAGTAATGATTTGCCTGCAAGCAGGTTTTGTACCAGCAAGTAATTTGAAGGGTTAATTAGACCTTCTCTTTTACTAATTGAATTATTGGTCAAGTTTTGACTATGTATATAAAGAACAACCAGCTTGATTTTATTGTATCTTGAAAAAGCTCAGCACCAGGCTGAGCAAAAGCGCTTGAGGAGATTTTTGTTTGTTATTAAAGCAAGAAAGTTTTATGTAAGTTGCAGCCTTTCATTTTCTGCCTTGCGGAAGAAGGAATATCAGCATTTCATCAACTTTTCATTTTGGGCTTCCAGAGCCAGCTTCCAGGTTGTGGATCTGCTATGCTTAGTTGTATAATTACCAATGAAAATAAAATCTCTCAAGATGTGCAACTTACAGTGCACATATAAACATCTAAGGTTCTTCCTGGTGTCATGCAATAGTTTGTAAGTCACTTATTTTTTTGAAATATTAAGTACATATGGACATAGTGTTTATTTATTTATTGACATTTGTTTACCAGGAAAGTCCACTGGGCCAAATGAACCCATTTTCAGTGGAGGCCCAGGGAGAAAAGCTCCACAAGACAATGAATGTACTGGTGCATAACATTAAAACCATTCAGAATATATAGTAAATATGAGTAAATACATAACATTCAAAGCATGCAAAATATGCAAGACAATAACATAGAAAGGATGTACATATGAACTATATACATATATCACTTTAAGTATACATTTTAACAGAAGTAACTTGTAGTTATGTAGTTTTATGATAAGCAGTTATTTACAAATGTTTGTAATAAATAAGATAAGGATAAACAGCCAGTATGAATGGTGCAAGAGGAGTGGAAATTGGTTTATTGACAGATGGTAAACACTAATAGATGAAAAGCCAGTATTAGTGGAAGCATAAGGTCAATATGACAACAGGTATGGGGATCAGGTTATATGTGAGTGGGACTTGGAGCATCTGCAATGCCAAAGGGTGGAAAGATGCTGGTGCAATATATTTTGAAGGATGAAGTATTACTTGTGGTTCTAACAGCTATTGGGAGAGAGGTCCATAGTTTGGCAATGGAAAGGGAATAAAGCATGTCACCTACTGTGATTTTGGCTTGTATACTTGCAGAAGAAATTGATTTTTGGATCTGAGTTGCCTATCTGGGTGGAAGTGGGATGAAATGGATGAAAGGGCTGGGCACTCTGAGGATTTGTAAATCATTTTATGTGCAGTGGTTAGCTATAAATAGCATAGATAGTTTGGGAGTTCAAGCCAGTTGAGCTCTTTTAAGGAGATATAGTGCTGTGAAGAGTGTTTACTATTGGCTGCAAACTTGGTAACCCTGTTATAGGATGACTCAAGCTTGTTTTTTAAGGAGGACTGGATGTTGGTAAGGATAGGAGCTCCATACAGGAGTGATGGAAGAAGAAAGTTTTTGGTGAGAGTACACATGGTACATCTGTTAAGACAGTGTTTGTGCGTATAAAGGGTGCCTAGTTTGGGGGGGGGGTTAATAGTACTGTGGATGTGGAGGTCGAATGTCAGGTTTTCTTCAATAATAACACCTTGTAGTTTAATGTGGGTAAGTACCTCTAAGGTGGTATTATTTTGAGAAAGGATGACAAAGTCCATCTTATTGACAGAGGTGTTTTTCTTGGGGGTGAATACTACTGGTTTGGTTTTATTTGGGATTAGTGCTGGGTGATTATTGGTCATTCATTTTTCAGTGACAGTAAAGGCGTTCTGAGTTAGTAGCAGAAGTTCAGATGTTGAATTGGCTGAGCAAATAATGGTCGAGTAATCTGCATATTGTACTACAGATGCATTATTAAGGGGGGAGTGAAAGTCATTTATAAAGAGGCTGAAGAGAAGGGGTCCTAAGATAGAGCCTTGAGGAACACCAGTTGAAGAGTCAAGGAATGGGGAGAAAGAGATGAGCCATTTAGTAGATTGTTGCCTGCCTGTTAGATAGTTAGTAAACCAATTTAGACTTGAGGGAGAGATGGCTAGGGTGGAGAGTTTACTGAGGAGTAATCAGTGGGAGACTACAGAGAAAGCCTTGAGAGGTCAAGGAAGAGTAAGGAAATGAATTTGCCATTGTTTCTGGTATGATTGACTGTGTCCATAAAAGAAATAAGTGCAGTAATAGTATTATGATTTGGCCTGAACCCATGCTGAGTTGGGGAGAGGAGCTGGTGTGTTAGTAGGTAGTCAAGAAGTTGATGGTGGATACATTTTTCAAGAATTTTGATGAGGGGGATAGAATGGCTATGGGATGGATGCTGGAGATGTTGGAACTATTACTGCCTTTGTGGAGGGGAAGAATATATGCTTTCTTCCAGATAATTGGGAGACAGGATTCTTGAAGGGATCTATTAAGAAGTATACTGATTGGACAGGCAATAGAGCTAGTTGACAGAGGTATTCTGGGGGTAAATTATCAGGGGCAGTGGAGCCAGGTTTAAGTTTTAGGAGAAGTTTGGTTACAGTGGAGCTGGATATAGGGGAGAAAGAGAAGGGGGTAACAAAGGGGTGGCAGTATACTGAGGGAGGTGTGTTAGTGGAGAGAAGTTAGTCTTGGAAGTGGTTTGGGGAAAGGTGGTGGTAAGTTTGGCTATAGTTGTGATGAAATGTGAGTTAAAGAGAGTAGCTATTTCACTGTTGGTTTTCTCAGGGAATGGGCAAGGGTTGGTTTTGGTGCCAGGGTTAATTATAGATGAGATGGAGTTCCAGAATTTCTTTGGATTTTGTTTGTGATCTTTTTGGAGGTTTATGTAATATTGTCTTCGGTCAGATGTGACTAGGCATTTAGCTTGATTACGAAGTTGTCTAAATTCTATGAGATCAGTGGAATTCTTGAACCTTTATTGTCATAATTTAACCCTGCAGACTTGGGGTAATCAGAAGAAACTCACTCATCATAGCACTGTGGAAAAAGATGCAGGATGAAAGTTGGATAAGAAATATATAACTGAAGGTGAGACATAATGCACAGAAAATAAAAACAGATTTATCAGGATAAGAACACAATGAATGAGGACAGTCGCAAAAAGAGAGAGCAAAAACTAAAATGGGGTTTTCGTTCTGAAGAAGTCCTTGGATTTATAGGATGAAAACGCTTAACCTTCTGAATAAAAGTTATTGAATTTATTGTAAAGTGTGAGTTCCTTCTGAATATCCTGAGTCTGCAGGGTTGAGTTTGCTTCCTGTTTTTATCCCTACTGTGCTGTATTTTGTGGTCCATTATTTTTATAAGTACTAAGAAACAAGTGATATATGGACAGACATTCCTCTGTCTCCCACTCTTAGCATATCACACCATACTCATCAATAACACACAAGGCACTCAGCAATGAAAATATGAACAAAAGTATGAAAATATGAAAAATAGTGATTCCTTTCTCTGCAGCACATCCTAAATTAGGATCCTAAAAAGGAGCTATAGGTGTGCTGAGGTCAATAAGAAGGCTGAAAAATGCATGTCCACGGCTGGTGGGTTTTGTTTTACTGGCCTGAATGTATTCCTAAAGACTTAAAAAAAGTAAAATGTCACAGGCATTCAGAAGTCATGTAGCTGAAAAAGCTGGATGTCCTTAAGGGTTCATTTGTATCAATTATGATAAGTCACAGCTCTTCCTTACACAAGTCCTGGAGATCATAGGTGCTCATCTGGATACCGTTTCCCAGAAAGCAAGGCTACCACACACCACAATACAAAATCAAGCCCCAGAATTACTATCACATCAAACTCCTCTAGTCAAGTCGATTTTACAATTAATAAGTAATTTGTGATTAGTGCTTAGAAATGCAAAGAAGTGTTGGTGAGGGAATGATCTCATTAGGGATGACCATGTTAATATTGTAGTTAGGAGGTAGAGTATAAAGCAAGTGAAGAGGAAGCCTGTATTTTCCTTTAACCTAGGATGTGCAGAAATGAGAAACAAGTAGATTTCATGTTCAGCTGACAACAGCTCCCCCATCCATATCAGTTTTAGACCCACCACTCATTAACATACACATCATTAACTAAACTAACTAATTCTATATACCCATGTATGAATGCATAGAACTGACATAAATTTGACTGTAATACATTTATTCTGTTGACACAGTGCTTCCTTCATACTACTTCCAAAGCCCATTTTATTATTGTCTTTCTCTCTGTTCCTCAAAGATATATATATATATATATATATATATATATATACTGTCATTTCAGATTAATCACAATACACTTGCTTCACATTTCTAAAAAAGGGAAGTGTCGTATATACCCCCCCTAAAAAAAGCTATAAACCTCACTGCAGAAAAAGACACTGTACTTTTTTTTATTTATTTTTGTTGACTGAGTTAGTCTCACCAGGCCAGTGTCTTCTCTTCAGGGGAGACTCAAGATGGCATTCATTTTAATAAGAGAGAAATTTGGTGCACTGGGGACTTCTCATATCTTTTTACTGATAAGTGCCAACGGATCTTTTACTCCAACCTGAGCTACCACCTACTCAGGTAGATGATACTTCAGTTTAATGTCTTATCCAAAGGACAGTACAGTCAGCTGTGCAATATCCCCCTCCCTTATGCTGTACTGCAGTGTCAGTAGTGGAACATTAATTTGAGTACCTGCTGTGGGACTAGAACCTACAGCCTATGATCTTCCAGGACTAAAGTCAAATGTGCTACCTGTTAAGCTACAGACACTGCAATTGACATTACAGAAAGGCACACACTCTCTCTGTCTATGGCAAACCTATTGTGGAAAATTTAAATGCCTTTGGCTTGGTTTCCTATACATAACTCTCTGTTTAGTGAGTGGCATGCAGACTTCAAATTATATTTTTGCAGCTTCAGTAAGAAAAAGTCATGAATGACAGTTGGCCAGTGTCTCTCTTGAATTTATTTTCTTTATTCATGATATTGCCAAAGACTGTGCTTAGTGAATGTGATAATACTTTACAGATTATACTGTTATCTTATGAAATTCTAATAGCTAAAGAACTAATAAACTTACCATAAATATCTTCATTTTGTACATGTATTTCTCTGAGACCAGACTCCGACAAAATAAGTCTACCATTTTTCTCTTTAATCACTGCTAAAATTAAAAAGTCAAAAAGAAAAAACTGGCATTTGAAATACAAATCAAATACAAGTTTCAGTACCTTTCCTGCTTAGCATTTATTCTAGAAGTGAATGGGGATATGATTGCAGAGTTGTCTGTTATTTATAATCGCTGAGTAGTTTGTTTCCAGTAGCTGAGAGCATATTATATAAATCAATAAAATGTGATCTACAGTGATCCAGCAAGTAGCATTGTTACATCATATCACTTCGTTATTTGTATCTGGCTTGGTTCCCATCTGGGTCGCTTTCAGTTTGAAGTCTGACTGTACCTTATCCCACACTGGTTTCTGCCAAAGTCTCTAATTTCTTCCCAGAGCCCAAAGAAAAGCTGACAGTTGAAACTTTGTTTCTCTGAATTACTATGTATTTATGTATGTGCATACACTATAAACAGCCATCATTCCATCTAGAATGGCTCTGTGCCCTATGCCAAATGAAGTGTTTGGATAAGCTCTTGATCATGAACAGGATAAAGTGGGTATCAGGAAATGAATGAATGGATAGTATTACTACAGCTACAACTACTACTGTACAATGGTAACTTTATTGCAATAATTGTGTTACATCCATTTACAGAATAGCTTAGAGAAATCTTCTAACAGTTGACAGCAAGATTGCAACACATGGTTACATTATACAAAATAAGTCTAGAATTATGATGCTAAGGTCATCCAAACAAAACTAACAAGTTATTTCAAGTCTTAACATTTCAGCATCAGCTTGCACAGATAGAGTTGTCTGTGGTTTACCCTTTCGTTGATGTAAGAAATAGTTGCAGCAAATTTGGGTTCACTACTAAATAGGAAACATTTTTGCAATAAATTACTCTGTAAATGATGACAAGTTCTGTGGCTGGCTTGCTCAACAAAAGTATAAAAATAAAAATATTACAACCAGCAAAACACTAGATTAGATATTCCTGTGAATCTGTGCTGCTTAAACAATATGAACTATGTTATTTACCCAATTGATTCACCATAGTTATGTTTAACAGAAATCATTTGCAGGAGATTGCAAAATGCACCTCTGCCTTCGAAATTGTAACACACAATGTTATGCTCTGTACCCAGGGTAAAGATCATTAAAAAAAACAAAACATGGCTCTGGCATCAAGATCATTGTCACAAATCTGTCGACTTCTTCTTAGGAAAGAATCTCCCTGTTTGGCATCTACTTTTCTGAAGTTAAAACCAATACCACGTGACTTTGACTGACTAAATTTGCAGATGACTGCAAGCTAGGAGGAGTCATTCCATCCCTAAATGACTTGGCCATCTGCAAGAAGGTTTGTCTCAAATAAATAACCAGTGCCAAAATCATGGACTGAAACTAAATGCCACAAAATGCATTACTGTACCCTTTTGGAAGTCATCTAATCTAGGGAACTACCATACTGAAAATACACCCCTAACAGTGTGACCCAGCTGTTCAAGATTTGGGAACTTATGTGGGCAGTGACCTAACATTTGAGCAACATGTGTCTATTGCTGTAAGAAAGTCCTTCTTTACTGCATAGCTTATAAACATTGTGTCTAGATCTAGGAATGTCATTGTCCCCATTTACTCAGCCCTCTTTAGGCCAATCATTGAATATAATTCACCTTTTAGAATACATCTTTCTAGACACACCCATGCAACCACTGAAGCACCAACAGAGATTTACTAAAAGGACAACATGTCCTACATGGATTGATTCAAAGCCCTGTCATTATACTTGGTATCCTACAGACTGTTAAGACGTGACCTGTGTCTGGCATACAGTGCATCCTCTGACCCATTGCTGTTGGATTTATTGCACATCAGCAAGTCAAATGAGATCAGAAATACTCAGTCTAGGGATCTAAACCTCTTCTGCAATATCAACAGAATGGTTTGGAGGGACAGGTATAGCTCACAGAGTATACCGCTGGTGTGGAACAGAATCCCCATCCACAGAAAACAAAGTTCATTCCTGCCAATTTTCAAGGATAACTTAGATCTATGGATAGAAAACAGAAAATTAGAATTGCCCCCTATTCTACTAATGGAGGGATGCAGCTCCTAAATACTTTATCTCATGCATTGGTCCTCTCAATTTTTCTATGGTATGAGCCCAGTAATTCTCATTAGGGGTAATATAATTATCGACCATGAGATAGGAACGGCCAACTTAAAACCAAACAAGATAAGTTATTTTGAGTGTCAAAAGGGATATTGACTAAACTTAAAGTGGCCTGCAAGGGCAGCGACCCTAGTACTTACCTATGAACCTATAAGGAAGGCAAACTGGCAACACTAGCATTCGGTAGCAAAGCAAGGTTAGGACAAAGGTGCAGCTACCCTGGGAGCAAGGTGTTGGAGGTGTGATCCTGAAGTGAAGCTTATGTTTTATTCATTTTCTTTCTGTACCAGAATTTCTGAAAGTCAGTATAGAAAGGGAGTTCGGCATTTCTGAATGTCAGTATAGAAAAGGAGTTCGGCATTTCTGAATGTCAGTATAGAAATCGGCATTTCTGAATGTCAGTATAGAAAGGGAGTTCGGCATTTCTGAAAGTCAGTATAGAAAGGGAGTTCGGCATTTCTGAAAGTCACTATAGAAAGGGAGTTCGGCATTTCTGAATGCCGGTACAGAACAGGACTTCAGCGCATCAGTGCTTTGTGTGGAGAAAGCTTGCTACAGTTTAAAAATCAACAAAAGTTATGGACTTAATTGATTTATTTTTTTGCTATTCTCTTTCACTGAAGAGCTGGGGCAGGGAGGGGTGTATAGGAAAGCCAGATTAAGTAGAAGGGGCACGTCTTTGGCTGGCTTGGAAAATCAGTCATCAGTAGCATAGCATAGCAGACCTGTTTTTTTTTTTTTTTTTTGATCTTTCAGCAAATAATTGAGTCATGGAGGGAGGTATGTATTTAGCTTGGAGAGAAAGCCTATCACTGTACAGCAGACCTCTTCCAGCAAAGAACATGAAATGCCCCCCCCCCCACTTTTTTCTGTGAAGAGCTGTGGCAAGGGGAGCATGTATTTGGCTTATAGTGCCAGTAGAAGGCAGCACAGAGAGGAGAGTAAACCTTATATTTTGCTTTTAAATGAAGACTTGAGGAAGCAGGCTAGTTTGGAAACAGCCTAGGATGCTATAAAAGCCAGCTACATCTTTGTTGGCATTTGTGGACTCATGGAGAAAAGCTCTGCTCCCCAAATCCCTTCTAGGATGTGATGCTATTGTGAAAAAAGGTATGATAAGACATTTTGTAATTAAAAGGCTTGTAATGGTAAGTGGATTGTGCTTAAAACCAGTGAAAGAACTGCAAATGAGTATCACACTCATCTTGAAATATATATATATATATATATATATATATATATATATATATATATATAGAAAAGGTTATATAGCAAAACTGTAATGGTAATGCCTGTTGTATAATATTGGTGGTAGTAGCAGAAAAAGAACTACCGATATGTATTATTTTGCTTATAGTTTTTTTTTTAAATCTGATTCATTTATTTAGCATTAGTTGTTACTTTCATTATATCTGAATGTTGCAGAAAAGCAACTGACTGACCCTGCTAATCACATACAATAGTGCGCAGACCTGCCTTGGAGAAGCAAGTTTATAAAGCTAGGCTGTCACACAACAGGACCAAAACGGTGGTCGTGGAGACTGTTCTGCAGATGGAGATGCTGCTACACATAACTACAGCTGTCACCCCCCCCCCCCACACACTCATATTCAAATTGTCAGAAAAAGAGATGGACACTCCCATACATACCCATGTAACATGCAAACACAATGATTCATTGTCTCTCAAGCACAGACATGACACAGGGTCATGCACAGGCACACAGACACTGACACATTATTCACACGCATTCATGCAGACATGTACACAGACAGCCAACCAGACAGAGGACTGTTCTCACATTGACACAGGCAGACAACTGTTCACACATTTAAACATGCATACACATATATACACACACATGCACACAAGACTCTCAGCTTTATAGACATTTTTTGACTTACCTGAAGTATTTGTGCTTGCTGCAGCCTATGTCTGCAAACCATATCCGTCATGAGTGGGGCCAGTTCATAAAGGTTTTGGTGTCAATTGCCATACCTGATATGGAGCAACTTTACAGCAGCTTCCCATATTGATGTAAGCTCAGGAGCTTTACTGTGATGATCAGACCAGGCTTGGTTATGGCACTGCACTTTCTAACATAACAGCATAATCAGGGATGTGCTGTCACATCCCATGGTGTTTCCCCATCCTATAAGGAGCTTCAATGCAGAGAACGGTGATGCCATTGCTTACCAACACCATTACTATTCCTTCGCAGTCAGGTGTTGCACTGCCATGTTTGAAGCACTATTATACAATACATGCACAGCTCTACCTCCTTACACTGTTGTGTACTCTGCCATTTGCTTGCCTGTGAATCATGGACTACAGTTTGGGTTTGCCTTTTATATCTCTTTAAAGGGACAGATTGATGGATCAGTGGCACATGGATTCTGTTACATGCCAGCCCTGAATATCACCCCTAGAGTATGAGAGACAAGTGAATATGCCAACAATGGGCACCACTGTTTTAATTACACAGATTCACAGTTTTGTGACATTATGCATACAGTGGAATGGTATGCACTGTATGTGTGTGAGGTAACTCATACAGAACTATTGTAAAAGTGCCACAATGTAGTATTAAAATGATTAATAAAGATCTCACTTAATGAGGATGCATGATTTTGCATAACTTTATGTTTACAGTGGAGAGCCATATGTATTATAAATGTATAAGGAATGCACAGAAGTACGGCAATGTATGACAATTAATATAATTATCGATTTTGCCATTTCTTTTCAAAGATGTTTACATATGCATGTTCTGATTGATCAGTTTTGCTTTGTGAGCCAATAAATTCCAAAGGGCATTTAAATGTAGGTGCCTAGAAGCATTACAATGTGAAAACTTAATTTCAAGCGTATGCTTTTAGTGGTATTTATGGACACATTTCACTTAATAATCTTGCAGTTTGTGTGTGTGTGTGTGTGTGTGTGTGTGTGTGTGTGTGTGTGTGTGTGTGTGTGGTCATAATGAAAAGACATGGTAGCTGAAGTTTCCTGTTTTTATTTAACACATGCCATTACCTTGCAACATTTTTAATAAGGTCTCTGGATTTCTAAGGAATGCCTCCTTTTATCTAGCTTTTAATTTTGTAGTATAAACTATTGTAAAGCACTTAAGGGTGCAAAATAGATCCACTGGAAATTAACTGAGGGCTTTGTCTCCTCATTTACACTGCTCTATATTTCAGTACACGTTTGCTTTGCTTGGAGTACCACAATTATGTTCTGAAACTGGGAAAAGATAAACTTAAGTACTTTTCTAACACAAGCCAACATTATTTAGAGGTGGTTAACAAAAGCTTGTTAGGGACAACTAAGTGCTGGTTAGGACCGGGTCACCTGTTTGGCAGTAGCAGTAAGAGTGCTAGCTAGCAGAGAGCAGCGGCATGTAGTAAAACTTTCTAAAAGCTGTAAGAACACTCACAAACAGGAGGTCTGCCAGTATGGAGTGTCTTACTGCTTTTAAAGCCATTATTTCCACGGAGGAGTGCGTTGTTTCTGCCAGCTGTCCCATACTCCTCAGCTGTGCCCAATTTTACCTATGCTTGACATGTTCCTTGTAAATGTTTAGATTTTTCTGGTAAATCGCAATCACTGAGGATTACAATGAATCAATAATACTAGACAATTAGACTTTTATACTTACTACTCAGAACGTGTAATTTGATGGTAAACATATTGTTCTATCAACTTAAGTGATTTACAGCAATATTTTAAAACTGTCCTTAATTTTGGTCCTTTGTTCCCCCATTATTTTTGGATTTGCCCAGAATTCTTAGGCAAAGAAGTTGAGATATATGCTGCTGTTTATTTGGCAGCTCTAATGCGGCTGTTTGCTTGACAGCTCTAAGTGATTTACCAGCCTTCAAATTCAGGAAAACACTTCACATGCTAAGAAACTAAGAGTAATGCTACTCAACGCCAGAAGTCTAAACCTCAAGATGCACACACTCGAAATTCTCCTTAGCATTGAGAACATCGATATCTGTGCAGTAACAGAAACCTGGTTCAAGGCTCCCAAGAGCACCCCAGCACTACCAGGTTATACCTCATATCATGCTTTTCGGACCCAAAACTTGGACAGAACCACAAAAGGAGGGGGAGTATCAATATTCATCAAAGAAACCCACACCTCCAGGTTGGTGGCACAGCACGAAGCATCAGAGACTATCCATGTGCAACTAACAGTGGGTAAAACTGCCTTCCAGTTTATAGCCTGCTACAGACCACCCTCCCAAACCCAGAACCCCACTCGGCCTTCCTGAAAACACTGTAAAATATGAAGGTATCTCCAAACACCATTATATTGGGTGACTTCAACTACCCAAACATAGAATGGGAGCATTACTCTAGCTCCAACACCCTAGCCCAAAGGTTCCTAGAATTTATAAACTCAAATGCTATGGAACAACTTGTTACCACTCCCACAAGAGGGGAAAACATACTGGACCTGATCATCACCAACATGGGGACTCTATGCTCCAGACCAGAAGTCTATCCCTCACTGGTAAGATCAGACCATAAACTAATCTCACTGGATATTCACATCCCGACCCCACCCCCTGCCCAGAAAACCACAGTGAAAAACTTCTCTAAAGCAAATTTCACACTCCTCAAAACCGAGGTGGAATCCTTCAAAGCCCCCGAGCCTGTGGAAAATACGGCCGAGACCGCAGAATCCTTTATAAATGCATTCTATGAACACCTTCAGGAATGCATGGATAATGCAATCCCAAATAAAACCAAGACCCAATCCTCCAAAGGCAGACGTCCTGTCTGGTGGACCCCAACCATAAACAAACTATACAATAGAAGGAGGAAGCTACTACATGATAGAGCAAAATCCCAAAAAGGGAAGGCATCTCTGATCAGTATTAGCAAAAAACTACGGGCACTCATAAAATCATCTAAGGCCAGCTTCGAGAGAAAAATTGCACAGGACACTAAGGATAATCACAAGGCTTTCTTTAGTTATGTTAGGAACCTGGGTGGGAATTCCTAGATATGCTCAGAATTAGTCCAAAATGACAAAAAATACATCGAACCCACAGACATTGCCAACATTCTAGCTGACAGGTTCAGCGCAAACCTCTCCCCCCCTCCCCAACAAAAGGGCAAATATCTATCCTAGCAGAGTGCTGCCCCCTGACATCTCAGATGCTCAGGTAAGAGCCGCCCTCTCCAAAGCAAAAAACACATTATCAATGGGACCAGACGGTGTCCCGGGCTGTGTCCTACATGAACTCCAAGAAGAGCTAAACCCAAACATAAAACTACTGTTCAATCTCAGCCTTACTACAGGATATGTACCCAAAGAGTGGCGTACAGCAACAGTGGTCCCTCTCCACAAAGGTGGTGCCTCAACGGATCCTGGAAACTATCACCCCATAAGCCTGACTAGCTTGGTCTGCAAAGCTATGGAAAGGATCATCATGAGCCTCATAAATAAAGATATTGGGGACCTACAGACACTGGATCCTACCCAGTTCGGCTTTGTTAAGGGCAGATCCTGCCTCTTAAACCTGGTCGATTTCTTTGAAACAGTCACCAAGGCCATTGACGAGGGGAAGGTGGTCCACATAGCCTACCTGGACCTCGCAAAAGCCTTCGATACAATACCCCACTCGGGCATTATAGATATGCTCACCAGCTTAAATATAAACCCCTATGTCACTAGATGGGTTGCAAACTGGCTCAAGGACAGAACCCACATGGTTAGAATTGCTGGAGCCATGTCAGACTCCAAACCAGTTACATGTGGCATCCCACAAGGCTCAGTCCTGGGACCTCTTTTGTTCGGTATATGTTTCTCGGAGGTACAGGCCAACATGGAAGGACTGTGGCTGACCAAGTTCGCAGATGACTGCAAACTGGGCACCATAATCGACTCTCCAGCTGACACAAGCATCCTCCAAAAGGGCCTCATAGAAACAGACAACTGGTGCCAGAGCCTTGGCCTCAAGCTAAATGCCAAAAAGTGTATAGTCATCCCCTTTGGCAAAAACAAAGTGCCCACAAATTACCACATAGGTTGTAATCCATTAAGTACAGAATAAGTAATTAGGGACCTGGGGACCCAAGTTGATAGCAATCTCTCATTTGACAACCACGTGGCCAAAGTGGTTAGAAAAACATTTTATATAGCCCACCTAATCATGAAGGGATTCACATCTAGATCAGAGGAGGTCATCGTGCCTCTTTACTCATCCCTCATCAGGCCCATAATTGAGTACAATGCCCCTTTTGGGATGTACCTTACCAGACACCAGCAGCAACTGGAAAGACCCCAAAAGTACCTCACCAAGAGGATCAAAGGGCTCAAACAGATGCCATATACTGCCCGGTTAATGAAACTCCAGCTCTACTCAGTGGCATACCGCCTGCTCCGAGGCAATCTGTGCCTGACGTATAAAGCCATGTCCAACCCGGAATTAATGGACATGCTGCACCTCAGAAAATCCAAATCTCATCGAGCTACGCGCTTGAGAGACTTGAACCTCAGCACTGAAATAAATAGGACATGCTGGAGGGACAGATTCATAACCCAGAGGCTCCCTTCACTCTAGAATAAAATCCCAGTCCAGGTTAGGCAGAGTCGCTCATTGACTCTCTTCAAGAGGAATCTTGATGAGTGGATGGGAGATCGTAGGTTTACCCCGGGTATCACTTCTGTGTCACTGTTAGACAGAGGCACAGTATACTAACCTCGAAAAAGGGCATAGCAAAATTAATTTAAAATGGGTGGTGAAAGCCAAATACAGTCTGGCTAGGCTTATAAATGCCCTAGAGCAGATAGCCTAGTATGAACCTATGCCTACTCTTTCTTATTCTTTCTTTTTTGCTTTAAGTGACAGTCCATGGTGCAGATAAAGCTTCATGCACTACAAAGTATTATGACTGGATCACTGATCATAACCTTTTACTATATGTTCTTGACAAGGATGCCAAGATTCACCTCTTGAGCTTCACTCTGGAAATGAATTTCTTAGCATCCATTTTTGAACATTTAATAAGTTGGTTATGATTGGAGATGTTATGCACAGAGCTGTATAAAGACATTGCTTATTATAATACTAAGAACAGCGGACGCAAGGTATTACAGTATGAAGACTCTGTGAAGTTATCATCTATACATCTGTCCTTTATTGATGAGATTAGTCCTAGTAAACTAGTGGCATCTTTTCAGGGGAGACCAGAGGTGGAATTTATACTACCAGTGAAAATTTGGCCAGGGAATTGGGGAACTTCTCAACTCTTAATAGTTGCTCAATAGTGCTAGAGGTCTTGTACAGCAGCTCAGAACAGGCCTAAGAGAAGCAGCAGCATGGAGAGGGGGAGAGAAATTCTATGGGGAGTTTGGAGATGGAAAATGGGAATTTGGAGAAAATTTTGTTTGATATGGAGAATCAGAATGTAAACAAAGATTCCTGTGTGGTGGATGAGTGGATGACACAAAAGAGCAGCGTTTAGCTATCTCAGTGGAGAATGAAGTAAGTGTCTGTTGGAGTGGTGCAGATAACAGAACTGGTGTCAGGAGGACTTGGAGATGATGTCCTATTGAAAATAACTGAGCAGTACGATTCAGGTGACAATTTTGTTGTTTCATGGGATGAGATGGTGGATATCTTTTTCCAAATGGTTGAGGATGATAATGTATAGATGGAACCACATGAAGGAAAGAAGATAATGTAATAAATATAACGTATCCAGAAGTGACTGCATGCAAAAAAGCAGAGCAACAACAAACTGCAAGCAAAACTGTTTTTTTTTTTTTATGAGATTAACTGTGAGAATAAAAACAATAATAAAAAAAATGAGATTGCAATAGGCAGGTGTTATGTATGGGACAACTGGTTAACTGTTCTGAGATTTAAAGTTCAAGAAATTTGGTCTTTTATATATACACAGAGACATTTTGTGAGTTAAAATTTTAAACTGTGCAACTAACAAAGAAATTTCTGGAACACTGAAACAATAAGGAGGACAGTTATCCATGAACAAATTATTTGTTTTTTGGTAGTAACTTAAATGTTAAAAAATGTTACTTTGCAATTTAGAATTGATGAAATGGAAGAAGATGATGTTAAAAATGCATGCAGAATTTGTGCGAAACTGTTGAAAATACTGTGAAAGTCAGAGATGAGAGAGACTTATGGAAAGGAGAGTGGAGGTTGTAAGCTGTTCATAAATGTGGTGAAAAAACTAGAAACTCGTGCCAAGAGTTATTTTTCTGGCTGATAACAGACAGACTTTTAAGACATGCTGGGCAGCCTAAACTATGTTTCTTTTGTGGGGATTTTTCCATTTAACTAATGATTGTGACAAAATACAATGTAGCTGTAACCAGCGTGGGGAGAAAGGACATACAGCAAAAAAGTATGTGGTAAATTGCAGGTTATGTAAAAAAGAGACACCTTTGGAGGGACTGTTAGGAGCAAACAGTAATTGAGGAAAAAGAAGGTAAAAGGACAACAAGATGCTGAGGGAGAGGGTTAACTAGGTGAACAAGAAACCATAGAAGAAGAAAAAATATGGAGGGTGGAAGGAGGAGAGAGTTTGTTTGCAGGTAAAGAGGTTAAGAGAAGGGAATGACAATTTTTTTTAAGTTTTATTAATTAATTTATTTATTTATTTACATTTGTTGACTGGGAGTGTCATTCATTTTATTTTATTTTATTTTTATTTTATGTTTTCATTTTGGACAATGAAAAATACAGTTCTCAGGATCAAGGATTAATTGTACAGAAATCCAGGAAAAATAATAAATTGGGGGAAGAAGAAAAATAAGACAACAAAATTTTTAAACTATTTCACCTAAACTTAAAAAGGAGGTAAAGCAACAATTTTAGAGTTACCATTATTATTAACACTATAAGGAGGATAGGCGTACCTCTCAACCATCTAAATTTTAAGAGTGTCCAGATTCTTGCCTTATATTTTCGGTCTGCTTCTCATAAAATTTGTGTTTTTCTGGCAAATCAATGAGGACTAAAGTCACTAAATAATGACTAACATTTGAGTTTCAGACTTCATATCCTTCAGAAAATGTAGGCTAATGCAAAATAGGATATTCTAAAAAAACATTATAACTTTACAAGACCGAGATTTAAAATGTGTCCCTATTTTTGGGCCTTTGTTCCCCCATTAGTTTTTTGCTTTGTCCAGATTTCTTGCTGTAAGAGTTTGAGATGTATGAGGATATGGATAATTGAATGGAATTAAATATAATGTAGATGTTGTTATGTCAGAGGATGTAAGATTATTAACAAGTGAAAAAGATGGCAAACAGAAAATTGTGGGGTAGAAATATAATATGGAACTTAGGAAGTAAAAGTTTTTCTTGGATGGATATGTTGTATAAAAATATGCTAAAATACTAGCTGTAACATTGGTAAGGATGAGAAGGATAACTCTAGTGAATGTGAGGCAGACAGAACATGTTTATAGAATTATAGCATTATATGCATATATAACCAGCAAGGAAAGAGAGAAAATATGTTTCCTCAAATATTAGACTACCTGGTGGTTAACATGAAAATAATAATTGCAGGGGACTGTGATTTAAGGAGAAGATGTAAAAAAAGGGAAATATGTAAACAAACACAGGAAGTAATAAAATGTGGAAAGTTACCTGTGTGGAACAAAAGTCAATGGACTTATACAACAAGGGTACTTGGATCTGAAACTGATTATTTTGTATTATCAGAAGGCTTGGGGATAGCTGATGATGATGCACATTTGCTGGGTTTTCAGACCTTTTAGCAATATGGATGGAGGTGATGGAAGAATGAGAGTATATCAACATAGGAAAGATTAAACAAGTATTGCAATTATGTCAGAATCAACATAGGAAAGATTAAACAAGTATTGCAATTATGGAAGAATCATAACCATGAAGGACTTCTATAAAAACTGGTCTGAGTAGTGGGCTGAATTTTAAAAGTATAAAAACTGTTTTTTTTTCCAGTAGTATGATGATGTAAGAATTGAAAATGTAGTAAAGTATGGGAAATGTTATCGAAATGTATCACAAAATTTGAAAATAATACAAGAGAGTAGTATGTTATGGAAAAGAAAATATATAAAAGAAATTGAGACAAGATTAAGGCATTACTGTTTAGGCAGAGATTATTTACAAGGGAGGAAGTATATGCATTTTTGGTAAAACAGAAAAGAAGTTTACTAGTATAATGAGAGAGATTAAAATGTAAAAGGAGAGGTACAAACGAAAACAAATTAGTACAACATGGGAAAATGTGTATAAGAGTATAAGGATGAAAAATAAGAGAGAATGGGCAGTAAAGAAATAAACAGAATGAGTTAAGGAAGAATTTGAAAAATAAATTACTATTCATGACTTGGATGAAGTAAATGCTCATTCAGTATCAGGCCCAGATGCTATTAGATATGGAATGTACAATAAATTAATGGAGTGGCAAAGAGGATACATTATAAATGTACTGGATAAATAGCTGAAGAAAGGTTTTGTTTATGAGGAGCTATGTGGTGAGTGCGATACTGCAATTTATATAGAAGAAACATGAGAAGAATGAAATAAAAAATTGGAGACCCATCAAGCTTAATAAAATGGATTATAACATTTTTGTGAATAATACAAACGGAAAGGAAAGGAAGGATTAGAGAAATTATGGAAGAAAGCATATATGAAATAAAAAGAAAGGGATGTCAGGAATTGTTATTGGTTGTGAGAAGTTGTGGATGATGTCATAAGTAAAAGGGAGGATGTGAAACTTATGATAGGAGATATTAGTAAGGCAATTGGTACTATAGAATATGATGCTTTGTGGGATGGTATGGAATAGGTAATAGAATTAGAAGGCCATGCACATGAGCATATCAGAATAATAGGGAGATTGTGTTAGTGAATAGGTGGCTTTGGAAAGAAATGTGCATGAAGTACAATATAAGAACTTTTGAGGAACAAGCAAAACCTAAGTAAACCAACAGCACAGTCCCCAAACCCAGCAGCAACCAAGGTAATCCACAGATAGCTGTTGTTATGCTTAATCACCAATAATCAACACAAGCAGGTAGAAATAAAAACATGATCCTTTATTACATACATTCTAGGGTAAAGAACAAGACTCACTAAATGCTTTCATCCCACAAAATATACTGAGCCTTTCTCACAGTGATATGCCAATTCCACTGGCAAAGTTCTTATAGTACATCCAAATTAGAAACTCCACCCGCAAAAAAAATCAACCATTAATCAATTAATTGTGCCTTCTACTTGATAAATATTAAAAAAAAAACTTTCTGAAAGAGCACACTTTATATCATATCTTGAATAAATATGTAAAAACATGTTGGAAAAGTTAATACAAGTAAAAAAAAAAAAAATATATATATATATATATATATATATATATATATATATATATAAAATTGAAATGAAGTCAATACCTTAAAATAATAGGGTTATACTTTTGTCAGCGTTATCTTGAAAGAGCCCTCATTTTTAACAAACGATAGATAATCATTCATACCAGGTGGACTGTTGCATCTGCATTAGTTCTAATTTGCCATTCTAGTACCTTATATTCCAATATAGTTTTCCAAGGCCCTTCTTTTGTGTAATAATTTAATGCCTTTATTATGAAAAATCTAAAAGAATGGCCTGGCCTGTGACAAATATGTTTCCAGAGCGCGTTATTGGGATTTTGTTTATTATTATCCCTGATGTGTTCATATACACTGTTCTTTAATGCTCTTTGTATTTTTCCAATATAAAGAGTTACACTGCTGACACAGGGCAGCATAAACTACTCTCTTAGTGTCACAAGTACATATCTTAGGGCTGACTATATACCCATAACCAACTAAGTGAATGCTGTTACCTTCAAATATATATGGGCACTTGGAACACATGCCGCACTTAACCATTCTTCTATTTTTTTATTGTATTTGACCCGAATGGTCTTTTTTTAAGCAAGTCCTTCATATTCCAATCCCTTCTATAAGTAACCATAGTAGACATCCCTATTTTATTTATATCCAAGTTGCAGATGTCACACAACTTCCAATTGTTGGCTATGAGGTTCCTAATAAACTTCACATCTCTGTTGTATGTGAGGAAGAAACTTATATTATGGCCTTGCCCACTAGGGCCCTTAGTAGCCCCAAGTCCATCCTCTGAACCTAGCAATAGTTTTTAAAAACATTCCTTCTTTTTTCTATGACTTCACAGAAAATTCCTTCCAAAAATTCCCCAGGGTACCACCTATTAAGCAACATACATTTTAACTGCTCCTTCTCTAGCAAGAATGCGTCCATGACTGATACCATTCTTGCTAGTCTCACTAACTGGACCTTGACAATTTCCTTGTTCTGGTGTATGGGGTGACAACTATCAAAAAATAGAAAGGAATTAGAATAAATGGCCTTTCCATACAAATTGGGTACAGATTTTTAATTGAAGTAGTCTTTCCTCAATTCAACATCTAAATAGCACAAGGTGTCATCAGAGGTGTTCAATGTAAACTTCAAACAGTTGGTAATTCCCATTGATGAATTCAAAGAAATCACTCAACCTGAACTTGGAATCATTCCATAGGATGACAATATCATCCACAAAGCACCCAGCTCTTCTTGAAAACATATTGTTTTTCCCAATAAGCTAAAACTATGTTGGCAAAAACAGGGGCACAAGAGGCCCCCATGGCCACTCCATTTGTTTGTCTGTAAATAGTCCCCTAAAACCACATAAAGTTGTTTTTTTAACACTAACTCCATTAGTGTCCTAATAACCTCAACACTATTGTTATTTAATAATGAAAAAGGAAAAGCCCTGTTTGCTGAGTGATGGAACAAACACAAAAGTCCAATGTAAAAGAAAAAATGTTCCAAACACTAAAACCAAAGAGAAGCCAAAATCCAATAAAAATCCAAGTAAGAATCCAAATAAAGTTCCACAGAAACCTTTATTGCATAGGTAAGCGCTTTCCAAACCTCTCCTGGTTGCTTCCACAGACCAAAACAAACATGCTTTAAAACAATCCCCTTTTTATAATACACATCACACAAGACCCACCGATCCCCGTGGAGAATTCAAGACTCCAATGCTTTCCAGATTCAAAGAGATACATACTCTTTTAAATCAGATAAAAACATATATGTAGAAAATGCATATAAAAATACATGTAGAAATACATGTAAAAACACATAAAAAGTTTGTATAAAAATATATAAAAATGTGTGTAGAGAGCCTAAAAGCACTGTAAAGCATGCTTGCATGCCCTGTTTGAAACATAACCCTAGTTCCAGAGCACAGCAGATTGCTTCATGCTACTTTCTTCCTAAGTTTCCTGTTCTTCAGAACAGGTTTATGGGATATATAATCATTCAGCCCTGGTGATTTATGTGCAACCAGTGTCAAAATCCATCTAAGTTCTTTCTGTTCAGTTCTATTACTTAAATCCCCACCTCTCATATTTTCTACTAAAGTGTCTATAATGGAGAAATTGAAATAATGGTTCTCCCCCTGCTGCAACATATGCTTGGCTACTGCACTATGTTCCTGCCCTCTCCTAAAACAGTATAAGCGATCCCGTATCCGTTCTCTGAGGTGTCTGTTAGTTTTCCCAACATAGAATGCGTCACAGCATACATAGTGGGCTATATATATCACATCCTTAGTTTGACAGTCCCCATGGCACTAAATTTATATGATTTCCGTGTATGGGGTGTACAAATAATCTGTTGGTTTCAATGTACTGGCAGAATGCACACTTGTTGCATCTCACTGTCCCATAGGTCACCAGAGGGGGATGTTCCATCCTTTCTTTATAGCAGAGCATTCCTCTGAGTGATTTACTGTTTTTATATGTAAACTTCGTCCTATCACCTACTATCTTACTGACCTGATCATCTGTACCCAGAATATGCCAATTGCCATACAGTATATTCTTAATCAGATGTGTATCTGTCGAATGAGTCATGTTATAGCTCAAAACGTGTGTTCCACCTATCCTTTTCTCAGAGGTCAGATTATCTCTAGCCAGACTGGAGAAGTATGGTTTCCCTCTATTGTCTCTCTGACTTTTGGCTGTTTGACAAGCCTCCTCTATCTCTTTTTTGGGGTAACCTCTCACTGCAAACTCATCCCTCAAAGTTGCCAAACTGGTCTCAAAACCCTGGTTCCTGGCATGTAACCTGGACATGCGCACAGCCTGATTCTTAGCAACATTCTTAAAGATGTGGGGTGGCTGCATACTTGTATGGTGAACATAACTGTTACGGTAACATTCCTTCCTATACAGGCTAGTGTATATCTTTCCAGTTGTTGTTTCCCTTATTACTTTAATATCCAAGAAGTCAACGCTAGTCCTGGAACTATTAACAGCAAAGTTCAAAAATTCCATACGATTATTCAGATGTTCAATACACTCACGTAACTTTTCAGTATCACCCCATAGAAGGAACAAATCATTCACAAAACGCCGGAAAAATAATAAAAATAACCCCTGATGTTTGCAAAAATGTGAATTAATTAAATTCTAAAATTAATTCAAGTAGGAAACAAATTAAATCAATCTTTTCTACAGCTATTGTGGCGTCTTTCATCAAGAACTCCCTTACATAGCATATTCCTACCTCATTGGGAATGCTGGTGAAAAGGGATACTACATCTAAGGTAACCAAACGTTGCTGGACATAAATCACCAGGGCTGAATGATTATATATCCCTTAAACCTGTTCTGAAGAACAGGAAACCTAGGAAGAAAGTAGTATGAAGCAATCTGCTGTGCTCTGGAACGAGGGTTATGTTTCAAACAGGACATGCAAGCATTCTTTACTGTGCTTTTAGGCTCTCTACACACATTTTTATATATTTTTATTCACACTTTTTATGTGTTTTTTATATGTATTTCTACATGTATTTTTATATGCATTTTCTACATATATGTTTTTATCTGATTTAAAAGAGTATGTATCTCTTTGAATCTGGAAAGCATTGGAGTCTTGAATTCTCCACGGGGATTGGTGGGTCTTGTGTGATGTGTATTATAAAAAGGGGTTTGTTTTTAAGCACGTTTGTTTTGGTCTGAGGAAGCAACCAGGAGAGGTTGGGAAAGCGCTTATCTATGCAATAAAGGTTTCTGTGGAACTTTATTTGGATTCTTACTTGGATTTTTATTGGATTTTGGCTTCTCCTTGGTTTTAGTGTTTGGAACATTTTTTCTCTTACTATTGTTATTTAACTAACCCTGTTCATATAAGTATTCAATAAACCACTCCAAACCACATTCATGAGGTATGGTGGTAAATAAGTCTGTTACATCTATTGTAACTAAAATGAGGTCTTCAGCAAACAGTTCCTTCTTAATTTTAGTCAGGAAGTCCCATGAATCCCTATAAATGTAATTGATGTTACTAAAAGTATCCTTTAATTTTAAATCTATATATCTCACCATGTCAAATGTCTTCAAACCTTTTGCGTCTACCATAGGGCGTACAGGGAGTCAAAGATATCTTTATGGATTTTTTAGAAGTGCCAAAAATCAAAGCTATATAGAACTTTTATTCAATTTCTTTGATTTGTCCCTTCATCAATAAATCATACAGGATGTTGTCAATATTTGCACATGCTATATTCATTTGGTTTCTTGACACTTCTTCATAGTTATCTGTAAAGAATAATGTTTACATTCTACTATTGTAATCTGTGGTGTCAGTCATAACCAATTTACCCCCCTTGTCGGGTTTCATACACCTTACATTTGGGTTGTTACATATATCTAAGGTATTTCCTGATTGGTTATGTTTATTTCTACATGGTGATTCTTAACCATAAGTGCTTCCCTAATGTCTCTCTCACAAAGTTTCTCAAATAGCATAATGTTTGAATATAATGGGGGGTTTAAATAGACCGGGTCTTCTGTAGACCTCAGCTGGATTTTCAGCAATGTCCTGTTACCCTGCATAACCCCTAAATTGAGTTTCCTAGTATATAACATCTGGCCCAACAGGGTATATACTAAATTACCTCTACAAGTTAGTATAAAAGTCATGCCCTTTTCAAATAAATCAGTGTGCTCAGTGTCTATAGAAATAGAACAAAAGTTATAGATGGTAAAATCACCTTTCCTGTTTCTAACCATTATCGATTGTTCCTGGGACTGTAACTGGTTTCCTTCCCTTTTCTTCCTCCCCTCCTTGTCTGTTGTATAGTCATAACCCAAGCAACCTCCCTTCCCTGTTGTTGGGGATGATGGTCTACATTCACTCGTGTCCTCTGACTGAGTAACCTCTCCAACCTGCGGACTGGGAGAAATTCTAAAGGGACGTCAGTAGTGTCTGTCTCTACTAGTGTGGTTTAATCATCACTTAAATCCTGTCCATAAATCCACTTGTTAACATTGGTGGATGGTTTGGGGTAAGCCTTCTTATTGTCATAATCACTTCTATCTCATTTTAAATTTCTTTTGCTGTCTGTGGATTACCTTGGTTGCTGCCAGGTTCAGAGACTGTGCCATTGGTTTACTTAGTTTTTGCTCATTTGGATCCCTTGAAGCCTACATAAAGCAATAGCAGGAGTGAGGCATTTGGTGAATACACTTGGAGCAGTAGAAAGGGTTAAGGGCAAAGCAGAGAATTGAAAATGCTAAGAAGCAACAGAGAAATGCAAAACCTTCATGAAAAGATGATAGATCCGAATATGGAGATAAGTATCCTTGAGATCCAGAAAAAACATATAGGCCTTGGGGAGCAATAAAGGAAACAGAGTCTTATGGGACAACATGTAAAAGAAGGGCACTGTGATGTGAGGTATTGCCAGCTATGCCAGGAGAAGTAGGGCAATGGATGCGTAACATATGCTAGCACAGCCAGCTGGAATTTTGTAAAGAATAAAAAATGAACGAGCACAGGAATCTGTCTACTTCCAACCTCACTACCACAAGTGTTGAGGAAAGAAATAAAAAAACAACAAAACTAGTGGTCTTAAAACATTGTTGATGAGCTCAGTCACAATAATATCCAAAAATCATGAAACCCAGGTAGTGTTCTAAAGCAACAAGCCTTTACTCATCACAGACAAGCGATCCTTAGCTACAAAAATCAGAAATATTTTAACAATGTTAAACATATCAGCTTTTATATACTTAGGCGTGGAAAATGTAGATATTGTTTAATTTTAAACCAGCCTAGTCAAGGCAAACAGTATAAACAGGGTGGTAAAAGTGCATTTTAGAACAAGTACCCATTCCCACACACTACTACTGATTAGATCAAACTAAATCCTAGCTAAGGAAAACACTACCTATCTATTTGCAATCCACATTCCAAAATCAGGTATTAAGAAAAGCATAAAATACACATAACAAGACTTAAGTAAAATCACTTTCAGCTACCTAATGCAATAAAGCCTTCATCAAGTCAATGACAAGAAACAAAAATTAAGAAAAAACACACAGCTGTCTAACTAGAAGACTATAAATATGAAAATACATCTGTCTAATAATATCATCTAGTAAATATCCAGCCATGTGTATTAGTGTGCATAAAAACTTAGTAATTAACAGCTCAGAAAAAAATGTCAGTGCTTTGAAAAAAAAACTGTCATGACAATTTTCATGTTTATAGCCTCAAAACATGTTTATAAAATGAAAACTAGTAGAAAGCCATATAAGAATATACAATTACAGAAACAGTGGATAAAGTAAACTAGTAATGTATAAAAGTGTGCAAGTATGTGCTTGAACATACACCAGTGGAATGGACTGGTATTCTTGAGGAAGCTAGCTTTAAACTAATAGACTTGCCTATCAAACACAGCAAAGAAAAACAAGACACCACTAAGGAAATAACTAAGGGCCTTGAAATTGAATGTAAGCTGGTCCATACAAGACAGAAAGATTCAGAAAATGAACAAATGGACAAAGATGATCTATAGTGTCTCACAAAGCATAGATCCAGAAGGGGAGATGGAAATGGACGGCAGAACTAAAGGACACTAACAGGAGAGCTAGGAACAGGGTAACACAGACACCTACAATTATCACCAATAATACCAATAACAATAATGTCAGTAATGCTAACAATAATGCCAGTAATGCTAACAATAATTACATTGACAATACTGACCACAATCTGAATGTTCAGACTGGTAGCCCTGGTGGTAGAAATGCACAGGTTTTTCACAATGTGAGCAAACCCACAGGACTAGACAGACAAATGAGGGACAGACTGATGGAGGACCGACCAATGGCATCCAGTACCCCTCAGAAACCACAGATGAACAAGAGAGCCACAATACAACTCCCAGGGTTCATATCACCATAGCCCAGTACACATGAACAGGAATTATTATTTATCATCACAACAATTACAGCTACAACCAGAGAGACAGCCCACCAAGGTTCCAAAGAGAAATAGCCAGCTACCATCTGAACCAGAGGAGGGAGGACCAGAACAACTAGAGGAGGAAGCAGTGGACAGGGGCCGCGAGAGAGAGAGTTGAGGTTCCTGGGGAACAACAACTTCTACCCATCAGGGCTATGAGTCTGCAGATGGAATTATCCCCAAGGATCTGGGATCATTCAAAGAAACCACTGGCAGCAGTAAATGCTTAACAGAGGACTTACATTCATACCTCAGGGAAGGAGCAATGAGACACAGACCATCATTGATATAAAAATGTATGTGAGAAAGTTGAATTTTAAACTTGTATTTCATGAGATAAAGAACATGGAGGAAGATTAACCCCTCAAAGAAAAAAAATTACAAGACCCAGCAGTTTTTGCCACCCCCCCCCCCACTGCATACTACACTTGCAGCCTTCAAGACAAAATATGAGCTCGACATAAGAAAGGCTCTCAAAAAACCACCAAAATGTAAGTTTTATAATATTTCAAAGGATGAGATATTTGCACTTAAGAATTTGAGCAATGATAGAACTAGGCATGTTATGATGGCTGACAAGACTGGGGGGCATGCTTGCTACGGATACTTGTCACAAAAGGAAATGCTGCCAGTCCAGGTATCTGAAATTTTGTAAATAATTATATGTCATTTGTGAATATCAGCATGATGTATACAAGATGCTTGTGCTACAAATGTATTAGAACTGTATGTCACGTGTATATCCAACTGCTTGAAGGCATTTGCAAAGCACTTGAAATAAAACCAAAAAAACACGCAAACAGCAAAAACCAGTAGTGCGACCAGTGATACCAATCGACACACTCCAAGGAGGATGTATAACCAATTGGAGAAATAAACTTCCACGAAGTCAGTCAGCAAAGTAAAAATCACGTAGTTTATTCCACTAGTTAAAATCAGCACAGTGAACAGAAGAATTAGTAACAAGTTAAGCGCTTTCCCCTAGGTTTAATCCCAGGCTTCAAACCCTAGGGGAAAGCGCTTAACTTGTTACTAATTCTTCTGTTCACTGTGCTGATTTTAACTAGTGGAATAAACTACGTGATTTTTACTTTGCTGACTGACTTCGTGGAAGTTTATTTCTCCAATTGGTTATACATCCTCCTTGGAGTGTGTCGATTGGTATCACTGGTCGCAAAGCACTTGAAATGTTACCACAGCATGACCTACTGTAATCGAACAGAAATGTACCTGCACTATTGTAATTGTTTAGATGTATATATTTTAACAGTGGAAGCTGGAATACAGAAGGTTAACTTCAGAAAAATAGCTGAAATTAAATTACTTTATGGCCAGCCATAAAAAGATGTTATCTTTCAGTTTCTGTGTAGCAAGAGGGACAATGTCTAGAACTAGGGAGCTTTCATTTGCCTCATATCTGAGGGTATTTATTTTCACAGGTAGATGCTAAATACTTCCAGCTTCCAGCAGTTGGGGGGGGGGTTCACCTGTGATAAAGTCAGATGACAAGAAATGAGGTCATTCTGCAAGTTATCCCAGCAGTAATATTTGAGATATTAATTTGAGAACACTCTGAGAGAAAGGCAGCATTCTGTATTCTGTCTTTGACCTGACAACAACTAAAGAAGACCAATTCATCACACACTTGCCTTGCTCTGCGTAAGTCAGTCTAGGGAACAGTATAATTCTCTTAGATATAGTCAGGAATATAGCAACACTTAGTTTAGATATTTTTCTTTATTCGAGACTGTCCTGCAATGCTGTTTTAAATATTTCCTGTGATTTTGAACTCTGATGTCACTGCAATTATATACTGAGCATTTTCTTGTTCTCTTGTTATTTATTATTAAATATATTTAAACATTTCATTGTGGCTGATCTTTGTAGAGATATTTAAGTTCTGAGAATACTTGCATGTTTATTTGGTGACACTCTGGGCCACTCCTAATAGCCTTGCTCTTGGTCAAACTACCATTTGTATTAACAGTAACATTACACAGTAAGATTGGACACCCTTTGTTAAGGGCCTTAAAGTAGCTGATAAGGAGTGGCTGGTGGCAGTGAAAACTACCCTATAGTCTTGGTAGAAGGGGGCATATCTAGAAAAACCTGTGCCAGCGTTTCCCAGGTATGTGTGTGTATGTATAAATCAAAACTCAAATAATGTGTGTGTCAGCTACTTGGGCAGGGATACGAAGCACTGGTTGGACAATACTTAGCTAGTATTGCTCTAGTAAGAGTATATTGAATTTACATAAGTTGCCACAAAATCTGTAAAGGGTTTTTAGGGGTTTTTTTTTTTGAGGAAATGTGTTTAGCACTAAAAATATACTTTGTGTCTTTCGGCTTTTCCCGGTTAGGGGTCACCACAGCGGAACTCCGGTCCGCTAATGATTGGCAGTAGATTTTTACGTACTGGCTTGCCGGGCCTAACGCACAACCTTCAATGAAGGAACGCCCATTCACGCATGTCGCTACACAGAAGACGCTTTAACTGAGAATCGAACGGGCAACGTCTAACTGTGAGGCAACAATGCTACCGCAGCACCACCACCGCAGTACTAGCACTAAAAATATACTAAATAATAAAAATTATGTTTAGAATGTGTATAAATGCATACAAGTTTAGTTACTTTAACCTCAATTCTGCTTTGATTAGATGTATTATAACACCAGAGATTTAAATGGTAAATTCAAAACACACATTTTTTCATGATGCTATTACCATATAGCATTGGTATAATTCTCCCATTTACCATACTGGTGGACATTTATGTACACTCACGTACACATCTGTACACGTTTATACATTACTAGTTTACTTCATCCACTGTTTTCTGTATTTTTATATGTTTTTTTTCTATACTGTATTTTTATATTTATGCTGACTGAGGTTTATTTTGGGGATAAACTCTTGGCTAGGCTTGTAAGGGCCCTAGGGCCATTAGCTAGTAACCTCCTATGGTCTTCTGTGTTCTAGTTAGATTATATTTATTGTTAGATAGGTGTGTGTTTTTTCTTTATTTTTGTTTCTTGTCACAGACCTGATGAAACCTTTATTGCATTAGGTAGCCAAAAGCAATTTTAGTTAAAAGACTTGTTATGCGTATTTTATCCTTTTCTTAATACCTGCTTTTGGAATGTGGATTGCAAATAGCTAGGTAGTGTTTAACTTAACTAGGATTTTGTTTGATCTAATCAGTAGTAGTGTGTGGGGTGGGTACTTGTTGTTCTAAAATGCACTTTTATAGCCCTGTTTATACTGTTTGCCTGCTTGGTTTAAAATTAAACAATATATACATTTTCCACACCTATTTTTAAGTATATAAAAGCTGATATGTTTCACATTGTTAAAATATTTCTGATTTTTTGTTACTGAGGATCTCTTGTCTGTGACAAATAAAGGCTTGTTGCTTTGGAACACTACCTGTGTTTCGTGATTGTTGGAAATGATTGTGACTGAGCTCATCAATGAAGTTTTAAGACCACTAGTTTCTTTTTTTTAATTTTGTAAGGAATTTATATGTCATTTGTATATCAAATTGATTTGGACAGATGTTTGTGTTGAAAATGTATTTTTAAAGTTGCTTGTGTTAAAAATGTACCAACAGTGGGTCCTGACTGTACTTTAACTGATCTATATATGTTAACAGAGGATACTGGAAGAGAAGAAGTTGATCTCAAGCCACCTAACATTAAAAATAGTTTGAAATTAAATTCCCTGGCTTAGATCATAAAGATTGTATCCTACAGTTCTCAATGCAGCCAGAGACAAAAAAATATGTACTAGGAAGGTTTCTGCATTGTCTTTGGGCTGAACTAATTGCTACTCTGGAAGGATGGAAGTTTGAAAAAATATTTTATGATTACCAGGAGCTGCAGCAGATTTTATCAAGGCTCTCTGTGTATATATTATTAATACATATGTTCTAAACCATGACAGTTTTTAGCTAAGGGGGGTAGCATCCAAACCAGAATTCAGAAGACCAGATGTATGTGATGTCATTGTGTAATCCATCACTAAAAGTGATATTTTAATACTAGGTGAGAATGAAGTCTCAAAGCAGTCTGTTTTTGGAACCTGACAGAGAAGGACCCCTCATTTTACTTCATCTTGCCTTGTTCTAGTAAGTGAACCAGGGAATAGTAATTCTTTAGATCAGTTAGGAAAATATAGTGAGATTGGTTAAGTACTGTTTTTCTATATCTGAGTGAACCTATTTGCCTCTGTTATTTTAATATTTCCTGTGACTAAAACTTTGGTGTTTACTGTAAATAGATATGTAGTATTTTTTATGTTTTTTTCTTATTTATTATTAAATATATTTTTAGAGAATATTTTAATCTCGTAGTGCTTATATATACTTGGTGACAGCTCTGGCTGCTCCTGAAAGCCTAGCTCTTGGTCAAACAACTATTTGTATTAATATTAATTTCACTCACTTTAATTGGGTACCCTTGCAGCAGCCTTAGAGAAGCTGGTTTTGAAGTGTCTGGTGGCAGTGTAACTGCCTTATAGTCTGAGCAGAAGGGGGCACAGCCAGTAAATCTGTGGCAGCCTTTCTTGTGTGTGTGTGTGTGTGTGTGTGTGTGTGTGTGTGTGTGTGTGTGTGTGTGTGTGTGTGAAAATCAAATATGAAAGAATGTGTGTCAGCTGTTTGGAGCAGGGACACAAAACACTGGTATCACATAGAGGGTGCTGGAGAGCTTGGCTTGGACACTCGGCTGAGGTCTCAACTCTATAGCTGTGCCAGTGGGGAGTCTTACCTGAGACCTGAAGGGAGACGGAGAAATCCAGACCCCAGACTGAGTGTGTTCCCTGTGTGCTCTTAAGGGAAATTGTGCTTGATGCAGAGAGTTGCATCTGGAAATACTGGGTGTATCCATTTTTGTTACAAGTTAACGTCCCTCTCCATTGCCAGTGGTGAGGATTCAAGCTCCATGATTACTGGCTCAGAGTGGGGATGTCACTGGCACCTTCAGAAAAGTGTTTAGATGAGAGAGGTCTAGAATTGGTCCCTAAGTACCCTCTTTTCTGGGCACTAGAAACATTCTTGAGTAAAACCTCTTCCCCCTTCGGGACACAGGCACTTCTTGAATAGTACCCAGAATCAAAAGATCTCAAAGAACCTCTGGGGAAAAAAAGGAGCTGTTCAGAGGAGGCTGAGGAATGCCCGTAAAAGGGGGACAGGATTTCCACACCAAGAAGTACCCTGGTGAATAATGGATATAACCCAAGAATCCTGAGTAATCTGAAGCCAAACAAGAAGAAAAACAGAAAGATGAAAAGAATGAGGAATCTGGCTGAGATGAGATGGATAGTCATACAGCACCTAATTTATCAGGAAAGGAAGGTTTCTGAATCCTTGAAGTCTGAGTGGCCTGAGCAGAGGATCCCACTTGCTGCTCTTCTAAACCTTTGGTAGGAGGTCAACACTGCCTGCAAACAAAGACTGGCTTATTGTGGTAGCTCCTCTGAAATTTAGGTGCAGGAGCAACTCACACATGTTTAAGCTCCTGTAAGGCCTTCCCCTTATCCTGAAGGTACTTAAACCAGCCTCTGCTTCAGACAAACAAAAGATTATTATCCAGAGGAACATCCATCAACTTAGCCTTAATATCAAAAGATTGAATCCTAAACCAACAATACCTCCTCATCAGTGACCCAAAAGCAGCAGCCCTAGAAGCGGGATCTGCTGCAGCATAAATACACTTGATAGAATGATTAACTATTTGACAGGAAGTCCCTAACAAAAAAGAACATAAGTTTTATCCTCAGAGTCAGGGAAATCAGAAATAAACTGACGAGCCTGAAAAAGGAGAGCCAACACTTACCTAGACATATGGTTCTGATAATTAATAGCCCCAGAGGCCAGAGAAGCTGAGGTATAAACCTACTTAACTAGCCTTTCCATGGTTCTGCTATATTTATCAGAAGGCAATTCCTTGGGTGAAGGAAGACATTGAGAGGGCTTGTCAGAGGCTACAGACACCACAGAGGGGTTAGCAGCAGGACATTTGTACAAAAACTTACAATTTCAAGGCACCTTATAAAACATATCAGGCTTCTTGGGAGCAGGGGGGACAAGAATTAGGAGCTTTACAGACATTGGAAAAGGCATCCAACAAAGCAGCCAAAACAAGAGGAACAGAAGAAGGTCTCAGAGATTCCAATTGTAGCAACTCAGAATACTTCTTATGGATGTCAGAAACCTGAGCACAATCCCATTTTAAAAAATCCAGCATCCTAGAGATTTGGTACCCAAAGGAAATTTCTTCAAAAGGAGTATTAGGACCATTAGATTCATCTTCCTCTGATCCATAATCAAAAGGAGAAAGAATTTGAGTAGAATAAGTCTGGGATTCCCCATCAGAATCCAACTCCTCCTCAGAAGAATCTTGTTCCATGGGCCCTTTAAGGGGCATAAAGGACTAAGGTTTAGCAGGAACAGAAACCCCCTAAGGAGGTTTTAATGCCATTAAAGCATTAAACAAAGCCTGAGTAAAGGCCCACCACTCACTCTCTAGATCTCTGGGAGCTGGCAAAACCTTTTTTAAAGGAATGCCTGCCCTATAAAACTTAGAAGTCTCCGACCACGGACAGCATACAATAACCATAGTAGGAGATTCCTCCCTATCTAGAATCTGTGGAACACCCCTAGGCCACTTGAAAATAATCAACTGTGGTTTCCCCCGAACATCCAGACAGGACCCTTGCCTGCAAAGCCTTATCGGACATGCTGCAAGCCAGATCCTCACTGGCCTCCAACCCAGTCATGGCAGAGGAATCCAACAACAAAGCTGGGTGAGCCTCCAAGCTCTCACCAACCTCGGGAGAATCCCTCAGCAGAAGCTGGATAGCAGATTCTGGTCTTAATTCTTTCACCTTCTTTTCCCTAATAGCTGACCCTTGTGGTGAGAAGTTCCTTCCATTGCATCTTTATTGAGAAGCTTAAGGCACTGGTTCTAAAGATACAAGGAAAGGGAAGAAAATCTACTATGAAGGGTGTTTGGTATGAACACCTGGCAAATCGAACAGGACGTATGGTCATAAGAAGCTCCCAGGCAGAAGGGATACTTATTGTGGAGGTGTTTCTGGGAAATTTGTCTCCCACACTGGCATCTACCTTTCCTGGATGACATTAACTCCTAGCAAAAACAACAAAAAAAAAAAAAACAAGAAAAAACAAAACCCCAATGGGGTACTTATCTGCAATGGCTCAGACTTCAGAAGAAGACAGAGGCATTCACTGGAGAATGAAAATGCAAACTGGCAGAAAATGGACATAGCAGAATAGACCAACAGTCAGAAGAAGTGTTCAGACTGTTAGCAAAGAAGTTCTGAGGATGGTACGCCTGAATGTCACCTTTATGCCCTATGCTATGCGAGGAGTGTACAGGTGACATTCAGCATGCCTTAAAGCAATAGTAGACTTTGGTATACTGGACAGACTTCAGGCTTCCATGGCAGGGAATTCCATATGTAAGGAATACTGCAGCAGTGAATGTAAGGACATCTATCAAATACATTACACATCCATTAATATTACTAGTGCTGACAAATCTATTTGTTGCCATTGCAACTCAATGGCATTGCCAGTTATTTATCAAAACTCTCAATTTATTTCTTTACTGCCTTCTACATGATCTTGCTTTGTGGCTGTCCTACCATCACCAGTTGAACCACTCATTCCTCTTTGCTTAGGAGCAGACATCAGGTTTTGCTGGTATAGGCAGGAGCCCTACAGCCATTTCATTCTTGACCATAGGGCCTAATCAGCTCATTTCTTCAATTAGAATGAGACAGGAGCTGGGAGAAGGCAAGTCTGTGGAATCCTTTTGACTCTCCTCCTTAATCTCCTGAAGAACAGTACGCATAATAGCTCCCTTGACCTCCATGACTGCTGCTGGCTAAGGGGAGCTTGCAGGATACCAAACATCACCTGCATGGCTAAGCAGTACATTGTTATATAGTGGAAGTTCTGTAGGACTGCACTTGGGGAGCACAATACCTAGAGATCCTTCTAATTATCACCCAAGCCACAAATCAAAGCAGCTTTCTTTCCCATGCATTGATAGTTGACAGCAAGCCTCTCCTGCCAATTCTCACTGCCTGGCCCCTCCAGTGTTCATGTTAATCATCTGTAATGCTGGCAGGGCCACAGTGAGTCCTTCACCCCCCTGAGATACAGGTACAGAGTATATTACGCTTTCAGCACTGCTTTTCTCTATCAGGACATCTATTTGAGGTTTTAATAACTTTGCAGGTTGCCCACAAATGAGCTCTACTGGATCACTGTGTTGCTTGCTTATGCATGCAAGCTAACGGAAAAATGAGTAGAGAACTTACAGATTATATACAAGAGCCAAAAATAGACATGATAATATTATAAACTAGATATGTTTACTAGCTAGCAGAGTAGAAGAAGTAGAAGAGAAAGAAAAATACAATTTTATTTTTTGGGAGACTAGCCGCACAGCACATATTATAGTGGAAGACCGAACAGGGAGCAGACTTGCACTTCCATGAAGTAAAAAATCCATAAGAGTTAACTATGACATCTCAAAACATAAGCATCTGCATCTCTTATACAATACTTCAAGATGTTACTGAAAGACAATTCAAAATTTCTCCTGTGAGTTCCAGCATGTTGGTGTGATACTACAAAAAATGTTATTGTAGATTACTAACATGGTACTAACATTCTTAATCTAGAATTATTCAGGCAATTGTAGATTCTGATTAATGATTCTTGCAACATGTCTAGATTTGTAGTTTGAATTTTGGTCTAAGATACACCCCCTAAGAATGTGCATTTATTTTTTCTATTTTGCACTATACAGTTAACATAACTGCAGTAAATTATCAGTATTTGAATGACTTTTAGGCTTTATTATGTTCTCCCAAACAGATAAATGTTATCATCAAAATTATTCATTGAGGTTATTTATGGCAGTACCAGATTCTGAGCTTGGCGATAGAATGGGCCAGATTCAGGAAGCCTCCGTGTAAGAGTTATAACTCTTACACGGAGGCTGCAGTTACACGGTATGATGTCAGCATGTCATGCATATGCATGAGGTGCATGAGGCATGCTGAATCACACTGTAACTCTTACACGGACCGTGTAAGACAGAAGGGGGCGTGTCCGTTGGCTAAGCCCTGCAAGCGGACACGCCCCCGGAAGTCTATAATGGCTGAAAGTAAACAGCCACGAGAAAGGCCATGGAAATGTGAATAAACACACTACACAACACATGCCCCCACAGACCAGTAATGTAAAGAGTGAACAGATGTTATAAAATGAAAATAAAAACTGTTTTATTTTTTTTAAACCCCGTAAATGTTTGCTACTGTGTGTGCTCGTGTGCGCGGGTGTGCTACTAGCGCAACTGCAGTTAGCAATCAGTGGAAAAGGATATAAGAACTAAATATGCAAAGTAAGCCAAGAAGTAATAGCAGAGCGGTAGAGTTGTCGGCTTGAGAGCAGGCAGGCAAGGTTCGAGCCCACACAACACCCCTTTTTTTTTTTGTAAATAAGCACTAAAAAGGCCCCTGACAGTATTGTACAAATGTAAAAGTATTTCCTTTTGTAAAATGGAATGAAATGGAGCATATATTTCCAAGTAATACAAGAATAAAAATTGTTAGAAATGTACTGATAGTTAAACTGCAGTGAGACAGAGTGCCCGTAGCTAAGTAGTGTTTCACAAACTGCAAATTGCTTGCTCAGAGCTAATCACTGGTTTAACAGGCTCAAACTGTGTGCAACTAGCTGTGCTTAGCTTAACATGTGTGTTACTAGCCAATTAAGGTGTAACCCAGCGCACACCGTTTGCGTGACACCACATGCTAACCGGCGGTGTGCATGCGTGAGCTCCACGCAAACGAGCGCAGACCTGGTTTTAAGTGCTTAAAAGTGCTTTTGGCATGTTTGATTGACAGGTCCTGAAGTCATTTCCAGACAGTCATAAAAATTAAAATTCAGTGGTTAGATTTGAACGGGATACAGAGTCAGGTGCTAAACCTAACCACTATGACAGCAGTACTTAGAAAATAGCATATATATATATATATATATATATATATATATATATATATATATATATATATATATAAATACACAGCATAAATGATCGTAGAATACACCTATACACCTGCAGGCAGAATGACTGGAGTAGGGGAGGGACGTTGATTTCAAGCACAGCGGTGGGGCGTTGAGGAGTCCAGATACATGGTCTGGCTCCTAGTTCACCATCATGAGGCCCAACTCATGCAGGGCCAGGTCTCATGGGGAGCGTACAGGGCAGAGGCATGGGACAGTTGGCTCATGATCTTACTAGTGCTACTGGGATTCCACGCACTGGTGAGCAGGTCCCACCATGCGGACCTGAAGCAACGTAAGCAAGACCAGTTGACCCAATGGATCCAGGAGGCCCGGGATATGCCCAACGCCCCACTACTGAGTAAGTTACATTTTACTTATGTATGTAAGGAATTCAACTAGCTGATACCATGGAGATGTGTATCCCAATATTACTTATTTTGTATTACAGCTGCAGGTGTCCGGTCTATGAATCGAGAGACACATGACCGCAGACTGGTGCGGCTGCGCCACCATGCAGGTTAGTAACCCCACCTAGTACTTCTAAATAAATATTATAGTGTAGCATGTAGCAGAACATTGCAGTGTATTGCTTAAAAGTAATAGAATGTGCAAGCAGCAAGTAAAAGTCTGCAGGTATGGCTGCAGCAAGTTCATCAGTATGCAAGTGAAATTGGAAATATAAGTGATAGAAATAAATAGTGCTGTAATACAGATGTCCCACCATTAATTAAATGTAGTATAACCTGCAGTAGTCTCAAGAGTACAGCTTCAGAATCTGAGGTAATCACATGTGAGATATATCCCCTGTTGAAATGCTGAATCATGACAGAAGTGAGGCTGCTGGAAAGTGTTGGAATCCCACAGGTCTAATATGTGAACAAAGCCTAGAAGTACCAACCTGAACTGTGATATTGCAGGATGTGTGAGAGTGACAGAAAGGGTCATGTATCAATGAATAAAGTAGTAATAACACCTGAATATATAAGCTTCAGTGTGGTTCTACAGAACTAAATGCATGTGGGAATTAAAACTTAACATCCCAAACTGATTTCAGTGTGTCTGACTCTTGAATGTTCAGGCCAAAATCTGTATATGGTGATCGATCAGCAATTTGCAGATAGAATGAATGATTGTCTGACATACTAAACATCCATAGTTGTCCCCTGCCCTGTCATCAAAGTGTAGCAGGATGATGTATCTGATCAAATTCAAAATAACTAGGATAGTGATGTATCTGTAACAGGTCTAGCATGAAAGTCAAGTAAAAATCATTTGGAAACGATCACCCACAAGTTAATTGTGTTTCTATTACAAATGTATATCAATGTATAATTTATGAATGTGTCATCATTTTCTTTCTCCACCCCACCCTATAATTGCAAATTAAAAAAACCACCAAATATTGGTATGTGAACATTTCATTAACCATGGACATTTGTCCTGTTTCAAAAATATATGCATGTCTGTTGTTGCATGTGCCCTGGTCAAACCTGATGGCCTGTTGCCATTAATCAACCCTGCATGTTGTTTGATTGTGTATTTCCGTTCAAATAATGCATGTGATATTGATATGCCCGTTGTTCAATGGTGTTAATATCTGGGTGTTTATTTAATGGGAATACCAATGCATGCTGTTACAACTAATTTGAATGGAATAATATGCCACTAACCCAAACTAACATAACATACACACAAACCTAGAACGCTTGAGAAGGCAGGTCCCAGCGGACCCACCTCTCCCCCTGTGCCCCCTTTGGCATGGGGAGGGGGGGGCCCCCTCCGGGGGCCCCCTTCCCCCCCAAAACCCTTTGGGTGGAAGGGGGGGGATTGGGGCCCGCCCCCGGGGGCAAGCTACGGGGCCCCCGGGCCCCCTCACCCCCCAAAAGGGGTTCCGGGGCTGTGGGGGGGCCTCCCGGGGGGTTTCCAAGGCCTCTGTTCTTGGGAAACCCCCCCTTTTTGAAGGCCCCCAATGGCACAGTTTATGGCTTGTTTTTCCCCCCAAACCACCCCCAGCAACCACCCCCGTCCCTTCCCTGTAAAAAAAGGGAAACTCCTTGGGTAAAAAATTCATTACTTTTCCATTTCCATGTTTTTGGAAATTTTAAACCCTGTTTTAAAATTTGGGTGTCCCCCAACAGGTTTTGTTTTTCCTCCCCAACCTCCCGGGGTAATTAAAACCACCTTACAAAAAAAATCCATTTTTTTAAAAAAAGGGCATTTGGGGCCCAAAAAAAAATTTCCCCCAAATTTAGCTTTTTTCCCATGTTTACCTTTGGGGCCCCTTTTAAACTTTTTAATTTTTTTTAAAAGGGAAATTAAGGTTGTCCGGGGACCACCTCCTCGGGGGGAAGGTTCAAACAACCTTTTAAATTTTTAAAGTGTTTGGAAAAAATTGACAGGGCCTTCCCCTCATTTTGAAAGTTTGTTTCCCCAACCTTAAAAACCTTTTGACCCCCTTTAAATACCTTTTCCGCATTTTCTTTCTTTAAAGAAAATAATATGGCTTTGGTGTGCTCCCCCAAAACCCAGTGGAAGTTTTTAACCCAAACCCGGACCCTTTTTTTTTACGGGTCCCTTTGGCACTTTGTTAAGGTTGTCCCATTTTGAAAGAAAAAATAAATTTCCCTTCTTTTTCCGAACCCGGACCCTTGGTTAACATAGTTTGGAAAGGGCCAAACCCCCCCAACCTTCCAAGAACAATCAAAAAAAAACCAATTTAGAGGTCAATATGGGGAAATTTTGGGATGTGAAACCCAAAGAAAGTCCCAGGTAATTTTAATTTAATTATATTATATATTTATTTAACAAAAATTAATTGTTATTGAAATAAAAAGGGGAAAGGGTAATTACAAATATAAAAAAAGTAAAAAAATGACAAACAATTAAAAATTTAATTAATAATTTTTATATTTTACATAATTAAATCATTTGAAAAAAAAAATTAAGTACCCTAACCCAAACCCCGGAAACATTTGAAGAAAACCACAACCAAAATCTGCAAAACCTATTGTAAAATTAAAAAATTTAAAATTGGCTTAAAGGTTCCCCCCCAAAGCATTTGTTTTTAAAAATTAGGCCCTTACTAATTTAAAAGGCAAAAAAAGGCAATTTTTACCCCTTTCCCAAAACCCAAATTGTAAAAAAAGTTTTATGACCTAAAATTAAAATATTATAAAATATATTAAAATTTTTTTTCCCATGTAAAAAATTTTGGGGGGTTGAAAAATAAAGGAAAATGAAAAATGGAACCACCCAAAAAACCCCCCATGTGGGGCAAACCCCTTTTAAACTGTTCCCAATTTGGGATTCCCATACTAGTTTGAAAAAAAAAAATTTCAAATTTTTAGTTTTGAACCCAAAAAATGTCGAAATGAAACCATATTATAAAGAAATATGTAAAATATATATATAATATAAATAATATAAATAATATAATTACCCCCCAAAACTTTAAAAATAATTTTTAAATGCCTAATTACGGGAAACTTTTTTGGGGAGAAACAGCCCTGAATTTTACACAAAAAAGCTTTAAAAAAGTTTTTAATTAAATTTAATAAAAATTAAAATAAATTTAAATTAAATCGGGAAAAAGGGAATGCCTATTCACAACCCTTTTAAAAAACTTTTAAAAATAAATGAGAACCACAATCTAAACAACCGGGCCCCCTGTGAATTAAAACCCTTTTTAAATTGATAAAGGGCCTTCACTTTTTGGCCCAGGAATACCTTTAAAAAAAGCATCCAACCCATCCACACATGCCAAAAAACCTTTATTAAACAAAACCCAAGGGAAAAAAAAAGAAAGAGGAACAAAAAAAAATAAAGGACACCCAAAAAAACCAGCGGGAGAAACCCGAAACGGACCCATACAAGGGGAAACACCCCTCCCAAAACACATAATAAAGTAAGGTTTAAAAATTGGGTTTAAATTGTAAAACCTCAAATTATATATTATATTATATATTATAATATTTTTAATATTAAATATATACATATTTAAAAATTTTGGGTTAAGGGGTTGCCCATACCTTAAAATTTCCAAGGGCTTAAAAAAACACAACCAGTTTGCAAAATGATCCGTAGTTCCCTTAAGAAAAGGGGTTTCCTCCCATTTGGTTGTGGGCCCTGTGTAATTTGGAAAATTTGGGCATACCTGTGGGTACCCGGGGGTTTTAAACAGTCTGAAATGTGGTCCCATGCCTCAAAAGGGGAATTATCAAAATAAGGGAAACCATTTTGTAAAGGATGGCTATTTTGTTCCCCCAAATTTGGGGGTTTTTGGCCCTTCCCCGGGAAATTAATATAGGGGGGTTTTAAACAGAAACGGTTCTAATTGACTTTTTAAAAGGGGTCCTGTAAATTTGAAAAATGTTTGAATATTTTAATTAATTAAATTTAAATTAAAATTTTCCCTTCATTAAAATTGTTGTGGTGCATACCTCCGGCATTTTTAAAAATGGCCCTGAATTTACCAACACGGGATAAAAATGGGGAGTATTAATTTCACATACAGAACATGTGGGTTTCCGGGGTTTACCCCTTTTGAAAGGGGCCAAGGGGTTTTTCCCCACTCCCGGGGGGGCCTGCCGGGAAATCACAGTCCTAATAGTAAAACGGGTGTAATTAAAAATCCCCTTTAAAATTAGCAAGGATTACTGGCCTTTGGGTTTTGGGATAGTAAACCCCCAAACCTGAATAATTTTGCCAAAAAACCACAGGGGGGAGGCAAAAAAAAAACAGAAATAACACCCAGAGAAAAACCGGGCCGGCAGAAAACGGCCCATTACCGGAAACCCCACAAACACAAATGCAAATAGGCGGGAATACTTGAGTACCCCAAAAAGGTTCATGGGTTAAACTACTTTTTGGGGGTTTTGTCCAGGGGAATGGTTTGTTTTTTGCCAAATTAAAATTTTTTGCTGAAATGTTTCCAATTAAAACTTCCTTTTGCCAAACCATTTACATAGAAGTATTCCCAGGTAAAATAGATTCCCCCCTCTTTGGTTCCATGGAAGAGGAAATGGGGGACTTCCTTGTATGGGGGGTTTTTACGGGTTGAAGGGGAGCCTCGGGTTGGAATTTATCCCCTCCGGGGTTTCCTTTTTAAAATGTCAGTGCTAAGGTTGGGGGTCCCTCCCTGGCATGTGGTGATGGGATTTACCGGGGTCACTGGTCAATTATTTTGGGGGTTGGAAATGGGGGAAAGGGCACCAAATTGTCTGAAAAAGGCCCAATTTTGGCCATGAGTAAGTGGATTTTTTTAAACTGGGCACAAGGGCCTTCCTTTTAAAGCCCTTTGATCCCCCTTGTTTTGATACTGGGGGCCTGTACCTTTTCCCCGGGAAGGTTTGGGGTTTGGTCATCCCCAAAAGGGGGAAAGTCCCAATTTTTGGGGTGTTGTGGTTGGTAAAGGGCCAAAAGGGGGTTTCCCCTCCCCGGGGGTCAGGGTGAATCCCTTCATGAAAAACTGGGAAATTTTAACATTTTTTTTCAACCAAATTTGGCCCTTTGGGGGTTTTTGGGGAAAATAAACCAGGCTATAATTTGTTCCCCACCCCCGGGGGTTTGGATTGGCAAACACCTATGTGGGTTTTTGCCCCCCAATTTTGGGGGTTTTGTGGGAAAAATTCGGGCCATTATTGATCCCCCCCCCGGGCCATTGGGGGGCCGAAAGAATGGTAAAAAGGTTTAAAATTTTAGGCTTTTGCCCTGGAAAAATTGAAACCAGGGTTTTTGTTTTGCCCCCCAAAAAATTTATGTCCAAAATCCCCTTGAGGTTTTAGTCCCTTGTTCCTAAAAGGTCCCAGATTCCTTTTGATTCCACCCACTCATTCCAAATTTCCTTTGGAAAGGAATGGGGTTTCCCTTTAATGACCTTGGGGCCTTAAAAAGGGGACCTTGGGTTGGGAAAGCCCCCCCCTGAAAAAATTTTTCCAAAAGGCCGGGGTTTGACAGGGGGCGGGGGCTTTTTTTCCCTGGGGGCAAAGGCATTTTTTTGGGTTGGGACAGGCATATCACCCAAGTTTCCCTTGGGCCACCGTAATGACACCAGTTTTTTTCTTTAATTGGGAAAGGGATCTTTTGGGCCCTTTGATTTTGTGGGATTTTCCTTGGGTGGGGGTTTTGGTTGGTTACCCCCAAAAGGTCAGGGTCCAATTAACCTGTATGGGGAAAAAAGGGCCAAGACCCCCCCTTTCTGTCTTAATTTCATGATTAGGGGGTATTTCAGGTCTTTCAACCACTTTGGCCTTTGGGGTTTGACAAATGACTTCCCTTAAGTTTTTAGGTTTGTTTTGTCTAAAAGGTTTAACCCCTTGGGGCCCCTTTCCCCAAGTGGGGGGTTGGGAACGGTTTTGTCTTTTGCCGGGATGTTGGGGCCCCCAAATTAAACGGGTTTAAAATTGGGGTGGGGTTGTTTAAACCAAAAAAAGGGGTTTTTGTTCGCAAAATTTGGCCTTTGTGTAGATTTTTGAGGGGTTTTTTTCCCTGGGTAGTTTGGTTTGTTGGGTGCCCTTTGGGGTTCCCTTTTTAGGCAGTTTGGTTTTTGGGCCTTTATAGTTGTTGGATTATGGGTTGGGGCCCCTTCGGGGTAAAGGCCGGGGGTGAAGGGGGAAGTGTTAAAAAGTGTGGTTTCCTTCCCCCTGACGGTTTTTGGCTATTGGAAGAACCAGTTTTCCATTTTGTTAAAGGGATCATTTTCCTTGTTTTGGGGAATTTGGGGGGTTGTTAAAGGGGGGTTTGTCTGGGTACATCCCGGGGTTTTTTTAACATTGTCTGGGATTACCACATTCACCCAGCTGGACTTGGAGGGAGTAAAATACCTTTACTTCCCTTGGTTACTTTGGTGAATTCGGGGGTTAATTGAAAAAAGGCCAGGGGAAATTTAAGGGTGAACTGATTTCTTTCCCTGATGATAAATATTCGGGTGAGAAGGTGGGTTTTTTAACTTTAATTGAAGTGTTACAATTGGTTTTGAAAATGGGCGTTTGCTTTTAGGGGTTCGGGGTCCTTTTAAGGGGCCTTGCGGGGAATCGTATTTGAGCCCAGAAGTTTTGGAATGTTTTATTTTGGGTGGATCCAGTAAAATAAAAGGGAAAATTTTTTTCCCTAAAAAACAAAGGCAGATTAGGGGGCCCTTAGTAGTTTGCAAAGGGGAAAACCCCAAGGTTTTTAAATTTTGTTTTTAAGGGGATTGTCTTGCAGGCATTTATAAAACCTTTGGAAACCAAATTCCCAGCTAGGGAAGGAGATAAAACCTATTTAAAAAATGCAGAAAAAAATTTTTAATTTTAAAATTAAAACGGCCGGGGGAAGGGGGGAACTGTTTATCCCAGGCTAATAAACTTGGACATGGGAAAAATTTAAGAAAGTTTCCCAAAAAAGAAAATGAAAGCTATGTGTCCGGAAACCACAGTGCTTCCCAAAACCCCCCAAAAGGGGTAAAACAAACTGTTTTAAGGAAGTGCAAACCAAAAGTTAAAATAAAAGCTAACTTTAACAAGTTAAACCCAAAGCAGTTAATTAAGTACAAAAACTTCCTGTAAAAGTTTAACCAAATATGCGGAACTATCCTGAAACCGGTTTGGGGGTCCCCTTTTCCCCAAAAAGGTGAAAAATTTTTTTGGGAAATACCGGGCCTGAAGGAATGTTATACCAGACCCTTTGGACAGGGGCTTCCAATCCTTTTTTCCCAAACCCCCCAGAAAGAAAGAGGCCCTGCCCCCCGGGGCCCCAAAACCTTTTAAAAAATGTTTGGGCCTGCAATAAAGGGGACAAAAATAAACATTTAAAAATTAAAACCGCATTTAAAAAAATTTAATTTGAAATGTGCCAAATTTGCTGAGATATTGCGGAATTTTTTTGGGCCCAGGGGGGGTTGGCCCAAAAACCCCCCTCCCGACAGGAGGGGGCCTACTGCAAAGTTGTTTTACCACCCCCAGAAAAACAAAGGGGCTCAGTGGCAAAATTGTTGGAGGTTGGGTTTTCCCAGCAGAAGAAAAGGGGCAGGTAAGACCATAGGGTTATTTATTAAAAATTTTTTGACTGGGCAGTTGGGCCGGTTAAGGGGGGTCCAAATTTTAAAGAAGGGGGGCCTGGGGGAAAAGCCCCAAAAAACAAACATAATGGAAACAGAAAGGTTAATAAAGAAAACAAAAAAATTGGGGGAAATAAAATTTTTATTGTTAAAAAAATTATACATTTGGAAACTCCAGTTTAAATATACCAAAATTTTCTTTTGGGTTTAAAAACTCCAAAACATAAATAAAAAAGGCAAAAGCCAATTGTTAATAAAAGCTAAAAAGGGGGGTAAAATAAAGGGAGTTGAAAAAATAAAAAAATTTTGGGGGAAAAGGGGAAATCAAAAAATTTTTGGGAAAAGAAAAAAACATAAAGGGAGGGGGGAATGGGAAAGTATAGAAATAGAAAGGCCAGAAGGGAAAAAAAAGGGGTAAAAGGGATTTTTAAAAAAAAATTAAAGGGGAAAGAGAGGGTAAAAAGGGGGAATTTGGGGAAAAAGAAAAGAACAAAGGGGGTGGGGGGGGAAGAAGTTTTTTTGGTTTAAAAGGGAAAAGGAAGGGGGAAAAAAAAGGGGTTTAAACTTTTAGACAATGATTTTTGGTAAAGAAGGGGGGAAAAGGGTTCCCTGGAGTATCGAAAAAACCATTTTTGGGGTAATTTGATTTGTTGTTTGAAGGATTTTAAAGGGGAATTGGGTTTTAACCCTTTGTTGTACATATAAAACGGGCCCTTGCCCCACTGTTATTTTCTTCACTTTTAAGGTTTTTTATCTGCAATGAAGGAAAATTTGGGGTGAGTGTTTAAACTTTAAACCTGAAAACAATTTAAATTACTATAAAAAAGGGGAACTTGTGCCCATGCTTATTTTTAATTTGCCTCCCATTTAAAAAAGTAAGAGTATTTAACCAGTACTGTGGGGGTGTTTTTAAACTTTTCAGGGTGTGGTGTGTGTGCCCATGTGTGTGTGTGTGTGTGTCCGCGAGTGCATGTGTCCATTTCTGAATGTGTGCATTAGCATTGAAGTGCATCTCGTCAAATATGTGAGACTGTAATCTGTGTTCCCGTTTTCCTCCCATAGGTTCTGGTGCTGTTCGGTGATCTGCAGCAGGGAACCCTGAATCTTGTGCCCCAGGTACCGATGATGATGGTACCGCCCATAATGCGCAGAAAGGTGCGTCTGGTCTGCCATTGGTCAGCCAATCGACAGTACACAGCGCCGTCAACCCCTTCCAATGTGCACAGTCATCCTGCCGCTACATCCTCGTCACCATTGTCCCTAGGTGATGGATGGTGCATGGTGGGCATAGATCAGGTAATGTGGTACCTGTGGTACATGCATCCCCACAAAGCAGCCATGAGCAGGGTCCTCCAATGGTACCATGCAGATGCCTATGGTTCGGGGGGCATCCGCGGGTCGTGACTCGCCACTGGCCGACGGCCTGCTGATATGTCAACTTCCACCAGTTTCGACTGTTGCAGGCACAGGTGCTGCATGGAAAGATGGCCACCAGACAGGGTCTGAGGAGCTTGGAGAGCATGCCCATTAAGCCATGACAGACGCGGCATGCTGACGTTGCAAAACGCTAATCGGTGAATCCAGATGTCGGTTGACAGATTCGTGGATATACAACAGCTGTCAGAATAACCAGACAGTCCATGGGCCAGCTTTATAAGTGCGCGCCATATCGATGTAATTTTGATGCCTGGCAATGAACAGCTGGCAGCCCGCGAGACTTACAACAGGCCCACTCATCGCGACTGGGTGCCGCTATTTCAGCAATGCCGTCTGTTGTCACCAGATCGCCTGCGGAGGACATCCGGCATACGCATGTGGCTCTGGACAGTCCCAACAGGGAACGGTGTCCAGTCAACACGATGAAAGTACTCCAGTCTGGGTTAGCAATCGTGATACGGTCCAGAGTAATTCTCGCCGCGGTGCGTTCAACGGCGCTCCACAGACACCGATCTTACGACCCGACAGGTGCAGCCGTCTGTGGCTGTCCACAAAACCCCCGCACATGGTAGCCATTATGTGGATCGTGCGCTACAATAATATGCAGAAATTTAACACTCCAGGGCAAAACACATACACACCGGCAACCAACACTGGTCCACCCTGTACTGCTGCCCCTCACAAACACATACACACACATGTCAACTGGTGTTACCGAAGTGCTGGCTTGGGCATACCTAACCCGCCACCCTGTGCATAAGGATGACACTGTGCCACCCCGCATTACTTACAAACATTGGTGCGCAGGAAAAGGTAAACACGCTTGCTGATGCACAGGTGACTGCGACATAGATGGTATTAGTAACATGTTGCAACCGTTCACCGTCTCAATTGGTGATTGCGTGTATATCCCACATTCCCAAGCAGCAACTGCGCTTGAATGTCCCAACCGTTAATCTGCACCTGTTACTCACTTACTGTAAAATGGTGCTGCACACCCTTCACATGCCACCTTACTGGATCTACGGAATGCATCATGTGTTGTATTGCAGATTCAGCTATATGTATCTGTTCCGGTCACGGCCATGACAAGCACACACCCTGCTACCCCCACATGCATTACCTTCACCCCATTCCCATTTATTTATTACCCTCATTACGAGTAGCTGTCTTGGCTACAATGGCATTGACACTTGGAGTGCAAAATTCATGGACACACCGATTTCCTCCTCTTCAGCCGTACCGCCAAAGTGGCGCGAACTCTACTAGTTTAAAGTAATGTGCATCAGGTACTGTGGTTCCCTTCGATTGCCACATCCAACATGTTTTCCATAATGAAATGCACACACAGAAATATCCCACATCCAGCCACACTTCGCTACATTCATGCTTCCAAAACACCATTCAGGTATATTCTCAAGTGCGATGTGCGCGGTTAAGGCAGCAGTGCAGTACGGCACCATACTGAGCACCGGCAGCTGTCTGCCGTCATGTTGTCGAAGTAGAGCAAAAGGATTGCTTATCCTACTCTCGCTTTAAAGGACATTTTCACTGTTGAAGTGTTACCTACATGTTATTGGTACCAACACCTTCTTTGCCGTTTTCATGTGCTCTGCGCTGTCACCATCAATTGTTAAGGAAATGCAGTACCCTGTAGCATAGCCCTTATTTGGCAAAAGCCAATATCCCACCCCACCATTGTGCAATACACACCAATCCCCACCCACAGTAAAACACATTACTTCCATATGCAAGATTCAAACTCTACCTAACCTGCGTGCTGGCGACACTAGGAGGCAGACATGAATAGCAGGAGTGTGCTATCAAGATTAGGCGGTGGGGAGAAATCCTTTCAATGTGCCAGACTTTGTGAGGGCGCTTGATATCATCCAGTTTAGGAAAGAGGGATGCAATCCTGTAGTAAAGGTTCTCCTTGTGCTTGGCATGGCCTTCTTCTCATTATATTGGTACACACACAAACTTCAATAATATTGGTACATTCCTTTGGTATGATCCAAACCTCCCACCTTAACTATGTTATGACACCAGAGAAGACGATTAGCGGAGCACTATATGATCCATTGAGAGCTTTCAAAGTCAGGTAATATAGCAGAGCTGACATCATCAGTGTTTCAAAGGGAATCTGCATCCCGGTGTACTTCGTCACAGTTGCTGATAGGGCATTTCCCACACACACGCCATCAATGTGTTTGAGGGCTTGCGGTATGTGGGGGACCAAAGTACTCCAAAGCGGAATAGGTATATGGTTCGACAGAACAATGAGGATATACTCCAAGTGGTGAGCAATTTTGTACTCATTTTTGTGATGACCAGGTCTATAAGCATCCTGCCCCTCCGGTGTAGAAAGCAACCACCTGTCCTATAGAAGAAGAGGTCTGAACTATGGGAACCCTAGAGCTTTGCATTGTGGCATGAGTAATGCTGGATTACAGTCTATGTTTGGGTAGCTGACGCCACCCAGTATGATGGTGTTTTGGCAGAGAAATCTATACTCTCCTGTGTCAGCATGAAGGCTGTGTGGGAGTCCTGAGTTTGAAAGGGTGCTGTAAGAGCTCCTCTGGTGTCTCTTCCATGTGGTCCAGGGAGGTAATGGTTCAGGGTTGTTCTACACCAGCATGGACAATGACTGCCTCCTATATTTCAGCTCTTGCTGTGGAGTGACTCTGTGTGTTTAGGCTATGTTATGTAAGCACTATCTCTATCAACCGACAGGTAGCTAAATGTGACCCCTCACCTTGCTCAGTCTGGCGGGCGGGACGCCAGTCAACAGCTCATGCGTCAAGCATGTTCAATACACTCCTCATAAATGATGTGGAAACCTTCAAAGCCCCTCGCAGGCCCTGCCGGAAAATATGAACCAGACCAAGTGCAGATACCTGTATAAAGGCATTCTATGGACACATCTCAGGAATGCATGGATCATGCAATCACTGATATGAAAGCAAGCACCCAATCCCTCCAAAGGCGTGACATCCTGTGTGCTGGACACCCAGCCATAAAACAAACTATACAATAGAAGGATGACAGCCGCCAAGATGATACAACATGAACTCCTCAAAAATGTGAAGGCATCACTGATGAGTATTAGAAGACAACTACAGGCACTCATAAGATTGTCTAAGGCCATCTTTGAGAGAGAATTCCACAAGACACTCTGAGTGATGCCAATCACAAGGCTTTCTGTAGTTATGTTAGGAACCTGGGTGGTAATACTCCAGATAGTGCTCAGAGGTAGTTCAAGATGTCACAATTTAAATACCAAACACACAGACATTGCCATCATCCTAGTGGACAGGTTCATCTCGCTACCTTCTCCCCCCCACCACACCAAAAGGGCAAATATGTCTCCCAGCAGAGTGCTGCCCCTCCTGATATCCCAGATGCTCAGGTAAGAACTGCCCTCTCCAAAGCAATAAACACTGAATCAATGGGACCAGACAGTGTCCCAGGCTGTGTCCTACATGAACCCCAAGAAGGGCTACACCCAGACATAACACTACTGTTCAATCCCAGCCTCACTACACGATATGTGGCCAAAAAGTGGCATACAGCAACAGTGGTCCCTCTACATTCAGGTGGTGCCTTAACGGATCCTGGACACTATTCACCCCATACATCTGAATAGCTTGGTCTGCAAAGCTATGGCAAGGATCATCATGAACCTCATATATATAGATATTGAGACCTACAGACATGTCACCATACACACAGTTTGCCTTTGTTAATGGCAGATCCTTAGCCTCTCAAACCTGTTTGATTTCTTTGAAACAGTCACTGCGCCACTGTCAAGGGGAAGGTGGTCTACACAGCCTACCTGGACCTTGCATAAGCCTTGATACAATACCCCCATTTGTGCATTCTAGGAAGCTCACCAGTGTACATATTAACCCCTATGTTACTACGGATATTGCACAGTGTCTCAAGGGCAGAACACACATGGTTAGAATTGCTGGAGCCATGTCAGCCTCCAAACCAGTTACGAGTGGTGTCTCACAAGGCTCAGCCCTGGGATCTGTCATGTTCATTATATATTTATCAGAGATACAGGCCAACATGGAAGTACTGTGGCTGAGCAAGTCGCAGATGACTGCAAACCGGACGCCATAATCAACTCTCCAGCTAACACAAGCATCCTCCAAAAGGGCCTCTTGCAAACACACGACTTGTGCTACAGCCATGGCCTCAAGCTGAATGCCAAAAGCCGATAGTCATCCCTTTCTGTCAAACACAAAGTGACCAAAGTACCACATATGTGTTAATCCATTATGCAGATGAAGGAATTATGGACCTTGGGGGTACACAGGTTGATACCATTCTACCATTTGACAAACAACGCGGACAAAGTGGTTAGGAAAACATTTTATATGGGCCACATCATCATGATGGGATCCACATGTAGATCAGGAGGACATTGCAAGCTCTTTACTCATCCTCATCATGCCCATAATTGACTATAATGACCCTGTCGGCATGCACCTTCCACCAGACACCTGCAGCAACTGAAAGACCACACGCATTCCCTTCAACAAGAGGATCAAAGGGCTCAAACAGATGCCACATACTGACTGGTTAAAGAAACAGCAGCTCTACTCAGTGGCATACTGCCTCTTCATAGGCAATCTGTGCTGGACATATAAAGCCATGTCAAACCCTGGACTTAATGGCCATGCTGCACCTCAGAATATTCAGATCCCATCAGGATACACGCTGGAAAGACTTGAACCTCAGGAGTGATATACATAGCACATGCTGGAGGGACACATTCATAACTCAGAGGCTCCTTCATTCTGGAATATTATCCCAATAGAGGTTAGTAGAGTTACTCAGTGACTATCTTCAAGAGTGATATTAATGACTGGATGTGACATTGTAGGTTTACCCTGGGTATCACTTATGTGTCACTGTTAGGCAGAGGCACAGTATACTAACCTTGAAAAAGAGCATAGCAAGATAGATTTACAATGCATGGTGAAAGCCACACACATTCTGGCTAGGTGTATAAATGCCCTAGGGTAGATATCCTTGTATGAACCTATGGGCCTATGTATCTTGTTCACCATTGGCCCTATGTGCTGTTAATCACCAATGCAATCTCAATACTATGGTAGCATGTGCAAAGGTCAGTTGTCAGCCAATTTATGGTACAGTTGTGGAATATGTGAGTCATGTAGTAATGTCACAGCTGCCACATGTACACAGTCAACCCTATCCCCTACCCATGGATGTACAACACATGTATGAGATGGAAACACATGGCCAAACTGTGGACTAAGCACTCTGAACCCAGTACGGCATAACCTGTCAGGGTGGCATGAAATACTACAGTGACTGCAATTCCAGTCTGATGTGGACCTACACTGACAGCAATACAAGCACGGAAACACACCGGCCATTCGTGGAGCCTAAGGATAGCATCCTGCATGACTGGCCGACACCACTGCAGCCGGCACCCAGGCATACATTAGGCCTGCACACAGCACGATAACACATAGCACACAAACTTGTGTGCCAAACAAGCACAGTCTGTACAGCTATACAACACTACTGCTGCGTTGTGTTAGGTACTTTAATTGTCCAGTACAGTGAGGACATGCTCACCAGCTGACAAGGTGAAGATCACAGTGATATGCTCATAAGCACTATGGTCCACCACATAACACAAGCATACAGGTCATTCAGATGCATGTACACATATGTCTCGGTCATTGTCCATGCCACTACAGCTGATGTGTGATGTCCCTCACTGGGATACATGATAGGGAACATGGAAGGGATCACTGAGCAAGTGACACAGGCATGTAGAACCCTGACCTTGGTTGGCATCAGACCCTCACCAGGGATGCTGACATATTACTGAATGCTAATGAATTACTGTAGCTACAACACCCTAGCTGAATGGTTCTTAGCATGCGGTCACTGCATTGCTATGGAACAACGTCTTACCACTCCCACAACAGGTGAAAACATGCAGCACCTGTTCATCAACAACATGTAGACTATATGTTCCAGACCAGGTGTGTATCCCTCACTACTAGGCTGATAGCATCTACATCTCACACTGTATATACACATCCCACATGCAGCACCTGCACAGAAGACCACAGTCATAATGTTACCCTGTGCAAATACCATGTATTCACATGTGGCAGGCATCACACATGGTAACTATTGAAGGTCACAGGTACATATGTGTATTTGGCACACACATACATCATGTGTGCATTGCCATAACTGGTTTAATCAATGTCATGCATTATTGTGAGAGACAACCCGCACACATGGGCATTCTGTGTGGGCAAAACACACGTGGCATGTCTGTAATCAAAAGCCATAAATAATTGTAATATCGTTTAGAAAGGGGTATGTGCATCCTGTAGTGTGTTTTCACAGTTGCCAAAAGGGATATTTCTTTAACTTACCCCCCTTCACACACACTTGCCACCTGCTGGATTCAAACCCCTACTTAACTATGTTATGACACTAGAGATGGACGCATTATCAGAGTGCGCTATTCGCATTACTGGGAGACTTCCTTTCTCCTGATATACTTATAGGGTGCTGACATCATCAGAGTTTAGAAAGGGGAATGAGCATCCTGTGGTGTGTTTTCACAGTTGCCAAAAAGGATGTTCCTTTCATACACACTTACACCCCTTCACACACACTTGCCGGATTCAAATCCCTACCTAACTATGTTATGACACTAGAGATGGACGCATTAGCAGAGTGCGCTATTTGCCTTACTGGGAGATTTCCTTTCCCCTGATATACTTATAGGGTGCTGACATCATCAGAGTTTAGAAAGTGGAATGAGCATCCTGTGGTGTGTGTACACAGTTGCCAAAAGGGATGTTCCTTTCATACACACTTACACACACACTTACCCTCCTTCACACACACTTGCCACTTGCCGGATTCAAACCCCTACCTAACTATGTTATGACACTAGAGACAGATGCATTAGCAGAGTGCACTATTCGGATTACTGGGAGATTCTTTTCTCCTGATATACTTATAGGGTGCTGACATGATCAGTGTCTAGAAAGGGGCATGAGCATCCACTGGTGTGTTTTCACAGTTGCTAAGAGTAACATTTGGACTAAGTGTGTGAGCATGCCCAGTTCAGCCTTCCCATGGCATGTTGTGTGAAAGATGTCTCATTTATCTAAGTGTGTGAGCATGCCCAGTGTGAGCTTTCCATATGCTGAACTCTGCAGCCCATCACATTTGTGGATGAGTGTGACCTTCAACAAATATCTCCAGTTTATGGTTGTGTGTTCTGTGCCATGTTGTGCAGTTACTGTCCAAATGCTTTTGTGTGAACACAACAGGGATTATACTGTGCCTGCAGGTTTTGCATGGGATACTTTGCATACAATTGTCAACATCCGCTCATACTGACCTAACACTGTAGTACTGTATAGTGTAGTGGTTCAGTACTTTCACTGTGGTGACAGTATCCTGGGCTTTAGTCCTATCACTGCTTTACATTTCCATAGTGTGCACAACAGCCTGGTTAGGTCCAGTTGTGCACATCTGCACAAAGGTGGTGCCTCTACGGACCCTGGTAATACCGCCTCCATAAGCTTAACAAGTCTAGTCTGCAAAGCTATGGAGAGGATCATAATGGAGCTCATAAACAAAGATATAGGGACATGCAGACATTGGACCCGTCCCAGTTTGGCTTGGTCAAGGGCAGATCATGCCTTTTGAACTTGGTTGACTTCTTCAAAACAGTCACTAAGGCCATTGTTGAGGGAAGGGCAGTCCATACAGCCTACCTTGATCTTGCAAAGGTTTTCACACAATACCCCACTCGGGTATTATAGAAAACCTACTAACCTAAATGTAAACCCATATGTCACAAGATGGGTTGCAAACTGGCTTAAGGACAGGACCCACAGGGTTAGAGTTGCTGGCGCTATGTCAGACTCCAAGCCGGTCACAAGTGGTGTCCCACAGGGCTCAGTCCTTGGCCCCTATTGTTCGCCATCTACTTCAGAGGTACAGGCCAACATGGGAGGACTTTATTGACAAGGTTTGCAGATGACTGCAAACTGTGCGCCATACTGGACAGTGCATCAGACATGGATATCCTTCAGAAGGGACTCACGGACACTGATAGCTGGTGCCAGAGCCATGGCCTGACTGTAAATGCCAAAACATGTATAGTCATACCCTTCGGGGAAAGCAAGGTAGCCCCAAGCTACCATATAGGTGGCAATCCTGTAAGCACAGAGGAGGTTATCATGGACCTGGGGACCCAGGTTGACAGTGGCCTTTCTCCTGACACTCACGTTGCTAACATGGCTAGAAAGACCTTCTACATTGCCCACCTGATCAGGAAGGGATTCACATCCAGATCTAGTGAGGTCATTGTTCCTGTACTCTTCACTTATCAGACCAATGATCGAGTACAATGCCCCATTCTGGATGTATCTCACCCAACATCTGCAGCAATTGGAGAGACCCCAAAAGTCCCACACCAAAAGGATGAAGGGTCTCCAACATCTGTCATATGCTGCCAGATTGAAGACACTCCAGCTCTATTCAGTTACATACCGTCTGCTCAGAGGTGACATGTGCCTGACATGCAAGGCCATGTCCAACCAGGAAGTAATGGACATGCTCCACCTCAAAAATCGCCAAATCCACCAGAACCACTAGGGCAAGTGACTTAAACCTTAGCAGGGATATAAGTAGGACATATTGGAGGAATAGATGTATCACTCAGAGACTCCCTATGCTGTGGAATACAATCCCGGTCCATGTGAGGCAGAGCACCTCACTGGCTCTGTTCAAGGGGAATCTTTACCTGTGGATGGGAGATCATAGGTTTACCCCAGGGATCGTCTCTGTGTCACTGCTGGACAGAGGCACTACAAACTAATGGGCACAGTATTGTTTCCATATAAGGTGGCGATGCCACAAAACTCTGGGCTGGGCTTATAACTGCCTTAGGGCAGATAGCCTAGTATAAACCTATGAACCTATCTGACCATGTTGCATTATGTTCGGATATGAACTACTTACAACAGCCTCATACAACATCAGTAGTGTATTCCACAACATAGGTGTACATTGGCAAACACTACTGATGTGCCCTAGGCCATTTCTAATGCTAGTCAGAGAGTGTGTTTGTCCTTCGACACATTGTAAGTGTAGTTTGCCATGACATATGTCTTGTTTAGTATACTGTGCCTCTGTCTACCTGTGACATAACATTGATACCCAGGGTAAACCTTACCATTCTCCCATCCACTCATTAAGATTCCTGTTGAGAAGAATCAATGAGTGACTCTATGGATAACCTGTACTGGTAGTTTACTCATGGGGGTGGCTTCTGTGTTATGGATAATGCAGTACAGCTTGTCCTATGTATGTCAGTGCTGGGGTTCAGGTCCCTCATGTGCATAGCTCACTGCCATTCAGATTGTACAAGGTGCAGAATGTTCATTGATTCCAGCTGGACATGGCTTTCACATCAGGCACAGCTATGCCTGGGTGGCCAGCATGGCAGTGTGTGGAGTTGCACTCTGTTTAATCAGGCGCACACATTACATGTGTTCCAGCCTTTGATACTCCTGGTGAGGTACTGTTGTGGACTTTACTGTTGATGGAGGTGTCTGCTGAGGCACACTGCAGGGGCTGTTGTGGTCATTTGTAATGCTGAAGAAGGATAACTGCAGAACCACAATGACCTCCCTTATCTAGATGTCATAACCTTCATGATTACGCTGGTATATGGATTGTTTCTGTTAACACTACAGCCACATGTTTGTCCTATGCAGGATATCTATCACCTTGTGTACCCAGGTCCGTCATTACATGTGAAGTATGTAATGGGTTAACACCTATGTGGTAATTGGTGGTCACTTACTGTATATCCACAGAGGTTGACTATACAGTTTTCTCCATTTCACATGCTGACATGGCTATGGCACCGTTGTCTGTTTCTATGTGGCCCTTTTGTGGGATGCTTGTGTCAGCTGGAGTGTCAGATATGTTAGGCGGTTTGTAGTCCTCTGCAAACATGTTTAGGGACAGTCCTTACATGTTGGCCTGTACCTATGGGGCATATATACCAGACAGGGAAGGTCCCAGGACCAAGCTTTGTGGGATACCTGTTATATGTGGTTTGTAGTCTGACATGGCTGCAGCATGTCTGGCCATGTCAGTTCTGTCGTTGGTCTGGTTTGCTCCCCTCTAGTGACATTGGGGTGTATATATAAGCTGGTGAGCATATCTATATTGAACATGTAGGGTATTGTATGGAAGGCTTTGCAAGGTCCAGCTACACTGTGTGGACCACATTGCCCTCACCAGTGACCTCAATCACTGTTTCAATTGAGTCACACATGTTTAGGGGTGGGGTCTGCACGTCATAAACCCACACTGGGTAGGGTCGGGTGTCAATAGATCCCCAATATCGTTATGTCTGCAGTACATGCTGTTCCTTTCCATAGCTGTGCAGACCAAGCTTTTCAGGATTCTGTGGTGGTTGTTTTTAGTATCCATTCAGGCGACACCTTTCTTGAGAACACCCACTGTTGTTGTACACTGCTCTTTGGGTACATATCTTGTGGTAAGGCTGACATAATGTCAGGGAGGCAGCAGTCTGCTGGGAAAGATATTTGGCATTATGGGGGGGGGGTTGCACTGCACCTGTCAGGATGTATGTTGGCAATATGTGTGTGTGTTTGGTATGTTTGTAATATTTGTGTGATCCAGAGCATATCCAGGAATTCACACCACACTTACTACCATCAGTTGCAGCAGCCTTGGGGTTATCCTTAGTGTACTGTACAATTTGTATCATAATAGGTTCATAAGTTCATACTAGGCTATCCACCCTAGGGCATTTGTAAGCCTAGCCACAGTGCATGTGGCTTTTGCCACCCCTTGCTATGTGAATATTATGGCCACTTATGATTTACTTAGCTGTGCCTCTGTCTGGACATGACACAGTAAAGACCCCCAGTGTACACCTACAATTATCCATCCATTTTGCTAACTTCCTGTTGAAGAGTGTCAGTGAGGGTCTCTGCCTAACATGTAGTGGTATTCTGTTCCAGGGTGTGGAGAGACTCAGGTTAGGTATCTGTCCCTCCAGCACATCCTATTTGATTATGTGTTAAGGTTGACATCTCTGACTCACACAGCTCCGATGGCTTTGATTTTTCTGGGGTGGAGCATGACCATTACTTCTGTGTTGACATGGACTTGTACAACAGACATACAATGCCTCTGTGTTGGCAGTATGTGACTGCATTCGGCTGTGGTGTCTACAGCCAGGCAGCATATGAGATATAGTTGAGACCCTTTCTGACTCTTGCTGAGGTACCTTTGAGGTCTTTCTAACTGCTGCAGGTGCCAGGTAATGTACATCCCACATGAGGCATTGTATTACAATATGGTCTGATAGGGGAACAGCATAGGGCACAATGACCTTTGTTGACGAGATGTGAATCCTTTCATGATACAGTGTCCAATATAGACAGTCTTCCTAGACAAATTGGCGATGTGGCTGTCACATAACAGGTGACTGTCCACTTGTGTCACTAGGTCCCTGATTACCCTTCCACACATAATGGTTTACCACCTATGTGGTAATTTGTGTGTACCTTGTTTTGTATTTGGTGGTACATTCATACTGTCCACTGTCTTCAGGACAGTGGGTGGGGTTCCTGTGTGTGAGAGTGTGGTCTGTAGCATGCTACAGACTGTACAGCAGTCTTGCCTACAGTTAGTTGCACATGGGTGCACTGCAATGACATAAGCATTGTCAGTTAACTGGACGTATGGCTGTCTGTGCTGAATATGGATACTAACCCTCCTTTTATGCTTTGTTACAGGTTTTGTGGCCATAACACATATGTGGTATTACCTGGTAGTGCTGGTGTGCTGTCATGAGGCTTGCAGCAGGTTTGTATCACTGGACAGACATCAATGTTCTCCATACTGGGGAGGGCCTCAGGAGCATGCATATTGAGGTTTACACATCTGGCATTGATCAGCATTACCCTTCTGTTTCTTTCCAGTTTTGTGTTCTATGGTGGTGGGTTGCTCTTTTCGGCCTTGACTACAGGAGAATCTCTGTAGTTTGCAAAAGCCTTAGGCAATATCCAGACGCTCATGGGTAACAGGTGCAAGCCATCCTGGGACAGCAGCATGTCTCACTATGGAGTCACCTATTACAACTGTACCAGGCATGTTGTTTCTCCTTCTGTCCTGTGACTGTTTGGCACACCAGCTTTGTGTACTATGTGCTACATGTGCTATGTCTGGGGTTTGTTTTATTGGGTGTCCGCTTTGGAGGCTTGTGTTGGTGTTGTGTGTTTGTAATTAGGGCCTCTGGGAATGTTTTTGTGTTTATGTGTTTGGTTTATAGTCGTTGTAGGTCTATGTGGGACTGGGTTTGTGGTGTATGTGGTTACCTTGTCCTCCTGACTACTTTTGACAGTACTGATTTGGAGGTGCTCAGGCCCTGGTTTGGCTACCTGGTTGCGTCTATCACATACATTTGTATTTATTGGGGTGAGTTGTTGTTGTGTGTGTACTTGGGACAGGTGTCACATTGCCACTGGATTCACAGATTATACTTGTTTTGCCTGGCCTTAGTGGATTGTATGTGTGGACACATTTTATTGCCATACTAGTGATCACTGATTACTTCACTTTTCATGTTTGATCTATCATGTGGTAGCTTCCTCATTCTCTCGTCAATGGTTTAGTAATTTATGGTGTCCAGCATGCCAGATGCCTGGGTGTATGGCATTGTGTCTTGTTGTTTGTGATTGCAGACTCAAAGCACTCTTGGCTGTGTTCATGGTATGCCTGTATAACATGTTCTGCAGTGTGTCCCATATTCTGACCTGCACAGGGCTTTTCATGGATTCCACATTAGTTTGTAGGTGCAAGCTATGCTTTATACATGTGTTTCACTGTGTTAGTCTGGCCAGGACTGGGGTCGATGTGTAACTACAGTGTGAGTACTCTATGGTCTGGTCTTACCAGTGAGGGATACACTTCTCATCTTGACATCTGGTACACATATTTCTGATTATCACATCCAGTATGCTTACCCCTCTTGTGGAAGTGTTACATTTTGCATGTCCGTTTTGTTTGATGGAATCTGGGAAATTGTCTACACTTGTGTCAGTGCTAGTATAATACAAAGAGTATAGTGACAAACACCTCATAAGCTGACTTCACACTTTTGGACTGAGATGGTATCCGCGGCTCCACTGGGCCAGTGGAAACCACAACACACAATGGTGACTCCTTCACAGACACTTTCTACGGACATCTCCTAGATAGCATGGACCATGCAATCACAACATAACATGACCCTCTCCACCAAGGGAAAGTGGCCTGTCTGGTGGACCCCAGCCATAAACAAACTGTATAACAGATGAAGGATACTAATGCAAGACAGAGCTACATCTCCTAAAGGGAAGGCAGCTGTGAGCAGCACTAGTAAAAGCTACATTCTCTCATAAAGACATCCAAGGTCAACTTTGAGACATAAACACCAAAGACGATAAAGATAACCACACTGCCTTCTTCAGTTATGTCAGACACCTGGGTGGGAACCCTCAGATATGCTCTGAGTTGGTACACAACAACATATATTTCAGTGACCTGACAGATATTGGCAACATTCTGGCAGACAGGTTCAGTGCAATTTTCCTCCCTCACCCCCAACAGAAGATAGTTATCACAGATGAATGTAACCTCACTGTCATCTCAGATGTCCATGTGAGAGCCGGACTCAGTAAAGAAAAGAACACAGCATCAATGGGACCTGTTGGTATCCCCAGTTGCATGCTATGTGAACTCCAGAAGGAGCTAAACCCGTAGATATACAAATGCTATATAACCTTAGCCTTGCTACAGGATATGTACCTGAACACTGGTACAGCAACAGTGGTCCGACTCCACAAAGGAGATGCCTCCACAGACCCTGGGAACTACCACCACACAAGCTTAACCAGCCTTGTCTGCAAAGCTATGGAAAGAGTCATTATGGAGCTCTTAAACAGAGACATTGGTGACCCACAGACCCTTGATCCCACCCAGTTCAGCTTTGTACAGGGCAGATCCTGCCTTTTGCACCTAGTTGACTATTTTGATACTGTCAGTAGGGCCATTGATGAGGGCTACGCTGTCCAAACAGCGCATCTGCACTTGGCTAGGGCCTTTGACACAATACCCCACGCAGGCATCATAGACAAGCTCAACAGCTGAAATATAACATCATATGTCACAGGATAGTTTGCAAAATGGCTAAGAAACAGAACCCATAAAGTCGACATTGCAGGTGCCTTGTCAGATTCAAAGCCAGTCACAAGTGGTGTCCCACAAAGATCTGCCCTGTGACCCCTCTTATTTGGCATTTACTTTTCAGATGTGACAGCAAACATAGGAGGGTTGTGGCTGACAAAGTTTGCAGCTGACTGCAACCTAGGCACCATAAGTGAATACATCAGCCGGCACACACATCCTACAGAATGCCGTCACAAAGACAGATAGCTGGTGCAGGAATCATGGCATGAAACTGACTGCAACTGATGTGTAGTCATCCCCTTTGGGAGGAACAAAGTACCCACAAATCAATACATAGACAGCAACCCACTGAGCACAGAATACAAATCAGACACCTGGGGACACATGTAGATAGTGACATCTCGTTTGACACCCATGTTTCCAAAGTGGTTAGAAAGACTTTCTATCTTGCCCACCTTATCATGAAGGGTTTTCCATCCAGATCACAGGAGGTCATTGTACCACTATACTTCTCCCTTATCAGGCCCATGATTGAATACAAAGCCCCATTTGGTATGTACCTCACCCAGCACTTACAACAGCTGGAGAGACCCCAAAAGTACCTTACCAAGGAGATCAGGGGTCTACAACACGTCATATGCTTCCAGACTAAAGGAAATCCAGCTTTATTCAGTGGCATACCGTGATACTTACAGGTGACTCCATGCCTGACATACAAGACCATGTCCAATCAGGATGTGGTGGACATGCTCCACTGCAAGCAATCCAACTCCACCAGAACCATGGGAGCTGAAGATTTGAACCTCAGCACATACATGTATAGGACATGCTGGAGGGACAGAGTCATAACTCAGAGGCTTCTCACACTCAAGCAGAGTATCCCAGTTCATGTTAGACAGAGTCCTCACTGACTCTCTTCAAGAGAAGTCTGGACAACTGGATGTGGGATTGTAGTTTTACCTCAGGGGCCCTCCCTGTGTCACTACTAGACAGACGACAGTCAAGGTATTCAATTATGTACGGGGTCATAATGTGTCACTACTAAGTGAGAGGCACAATATTCAGAATCTATTCTGTACACTTATTGCCACTATAAGGGGTGGCAATAGCCACATCACTATGGCTAGGCTTGTAAATGCACTAGGGCAGATAGCCTAGTAGTAAACTATGAAACTATGGTGTATGTGTAGGTATTGTCAGTCAAGCAATATAATGTGGTTTGGGGGGGGCTTGATATCTTCCTGTCTTCCAACAGTTTTTTGTCTATTCCTTCTAGCATGTCAAGGGATCAGTTGCTAGTGTCCTCTCCTGCTCAGCTGGTGAACCTGGGAATATTGAGGCAATGTTACAATTGACTCGTACACAGACAACCCTGTCCTTCTCCCACAAAACACAAATGCATGCAAGAGATGCAACTATATAGCCAAACTGAAGGCTGAGCTCTCTCAACATAGGACTGGCAGGACCAGAGAGGAGGAGAAGGTGACCACACACACTACAGACCCAGTCTCACATAGCACTATCACAACTTCAAATCATGCACATAAACACACAAAGACATACTCTGAGCCTCTGATCACAGATCTACCATAACAGCAGAGGCCACCAAAGCAGACACCCAAACAACTGCCTCCACAGGGCACAGCACATGCAACACATAGACCACAGAGTCAGTGTGCCAAACATTCACAGCCCTTAAGACCAAACACAATGCCAGACACACCCGTCATAGGTGACTCCATCATCAGACACACTGACATCCCGCTCACCAGATTGAGTAAGGAGAAGGTCACAGTAAGCTGCCTATTGGGCGCTGGAATCCACCACATACACGTAAGCACTCAGGTCATTCAACTGTGTACAAGTATGACTCAGTCATTGTCCATGCTGGTGTGAACGACCTGAGATGTACCTCCCTGACTACATGAACAGAGACATAGAGGAGCTCTCTGATTATGTAGCCCAGGCAGGTATGACCCTGACCTTGAGCAGCATCCTACCTTCACCAAGAATGATGCCACAATACAGAGACAAGATGACCAGCTGTAATAATTGGCTTAATCTATGGTGTCATTCAAGGGGATCCAATGTCCATCTGCCTGGGATGACATGCTGACAAGCCACGCTGATTCGCAGAGGGGATGGCTTGCACCTGTCACCCCTGGCTTCCGGAATTTGGCTAGGCTCTTGCCACCCCATTGTGCCTTTTTAGGCAAGGCTCAGATTCTAACCCTACCACCCTAGAACACAAAGAAGGAAATAAACTAAGGGTAATGCTGCTCAATGCCAGACGCCTCAACTTCAAGATGCACGACTCAAGCCCTTCTCAGTATGGAGAACATCGATGTCTGTGCTGTGACTGTAACCTGGTTCAGGGCTTCTGATAGCACCCCGCAGTATCAGGTGTTACCTCATATCATGCTCCGCCCCAAAATCCAGATGACACCAGGAAGGAGGGTGGGTGTCCATATTCATCAAGGACACCCTCACCTCAAGGTTGGTGGCAACACACGATGCATCGGAGGCCATCCAGGTGCAATTAACTGTAGGCAAGGCTGCTCGGCAGTTTGTAGCAGGTTACAGGCCACCCTCTCAAACTCAGGAACCTCACACAGCTTTCCTGAAAACACTGGAGGGGATAAATGTATCTCCAAACACCATCATACTGGGTGATTTCAACTATCCAAATATAGACTAGGATCACTACTCAAGCCCCAATACTCTAGCCCAAAGGTTCCTAGAGTTCATAACCTCATATGCCATGGAACAACTATTCACCATCCCCACAAGAGGAGACAACATACTAGATCACATCATCACATACATGGGGTCACAATGTTCAACACCAGAAGTATACCCATCATTGGTGAGATCAGATCATAAACTAATCTCACTGGAAGTCCACATCCTGCCCCCACCCCAGATAAAAAAGACCACCGTGAAGAACTTCTCAAAAGCCGACTTCACACTTCTAAAGACTGGTGTGGTCTCTTTCAAGGCCCCCAAGCCAGCGGAAACCATTACCCAAGCCGCTGAATCACTTACAAATGCCTTCTACCAGCACCTCCAGGACTGCATGGATCAGGCAATCCCACACAAAACAGAGACTCTTTGTACCAAAGGCATGCATGCAGTCTGGTGGACCCCAGCCATAAACAAGCTCTACATCAGAAGGAAGGAGCTACTACAAGATAGAGCAAAATCCGTAGAAGGGAAGACACCCCTGCTCATAAGTAAAGAATTGAGATCTCCCATAAAATCATCCAGGGCACATTTTGAGAGAAAACTCGCTAGGGACTCAGAAGACAATCATGAGGCCTTTTTTAGCTATGTTGGAAACCTGGGAGGTGACTCCCAGATATGCTCAGAATTAGTTCATAATGATGTAAAAATCACTGAACCTACAGACATTGCCAACATACTGGCTGACAGGTTCAGTGCGGATTCCCCCCCCCCCCCAACGGCCGGATATCTATACCACGGGATTGTAGCCCCCCAAACATCTCAAATGCTCAGGTGAGAACTGCTCTATCCAAGGCGAGAAACACAGCATCCATGGGACCAGATGATGTCCCCGGTTGTGTGCTCCACAAACTCAATGAGGAATTAAACCCGCAGTTAGGGCAGCTGTTTAATCTTAGCCTCACCTCAGGATACATACCCAAGGAATGGCGTATGGCAACGGTGGTCCCACTTCACAAAGGAGGTGCCTCCACCGACCCCGGACACTACCGTCCCATCAGCTTGACCAGCCTGGTCTGCAAAGCTATGGAGAGGATCATAATGGAACTCATAAATGAAGACATAGGGGACTTGCAGACTTTGGATCCAACCCAGTTTGGCTTTGTCAAGGGCGATCATGCCTTTTAAACTTGGTTGACTTTTTCAGAACGGTCACCAAGGCCATTGACAAGGGCAAGGCAGTCCACACAGCCTACCTTCACCTGGCAAAGGCTTTCAATACAATACTCCACTCGGGTATCATTGACAAACTCACCAGCTAAAATGTAGACCCATACGTCACAAGATGGGTTACAAACTGGTAAGTGACAGAATCCACAGGGTCAAGGTTGCTGGCGCCATGTCACACTCCAAGCCTGTCACAAGTGGTGTCCCACAGGGCTCAGTCCTGGGCCCACTTTTGTTCAGCATCTACTTTTCAGTAGTACAAGCAAACACAGGAGGATTATGGTTGACAAAATTTGCAGATGACTGCTAACTGGGAACCATAGTTGAAAACCCATCTGACGCAGACATCCTTCAGACGGGTCTCATAGAAACGGATAACTGGTGCCAGAGCCATGGAGTACAGTTAAATGCTAAACAATGCATAGTCATACCCTTCGGGAAGAACAAGGTTACCCCTAGTTCCCATATAGGTGTTACTCCTCTAAGCACAGGAGAGGCTATCAGGGATGTGGGCACCCAGGTTGACAGTAACCTTTCGTTTGACACTCATGTTGCCAAAGTAGTTAGGAAGACCTTCTACATTGCCCACCTGATCATGCAGGGATTCACATCTAGATCAAGGGAGGTCATTGTTCCCCTATACTCATCACTCATCAGACCAATGATTGAGTACAATGCCCCATTCGGAATGTATCTGACCCGACACCTGCAGCAATTGGACAGGCCCCAAACATTCCTCACCAGAAGGATAAAAGGTCTCAAATGTATGTCTTATGCTGCCCAACTGAAGGAACCCCAGCTCTATTCAGTCACCTACCGTCTGCTCAGAGGTGGCCTGTGCCTGACATACTAGGCCATGTCCAACCCGGAATTAATGAACATGCTTCACCTCCAAACCTCTAAATCCATCAGAGCTACAAGGGCAAGAGACTTAAACCTCAACACGGCTATTAATTGGGCATGCTGGAGGGACAGATTCATCACCCAGAGACTCCCTATGCTGTGGAACATCATCCTGGTACATGTGAGGCTGGGCACCTCGCTGGCTTTGTTCGAGAGAAATCATGACCAATGGATGGGAGATCGCAGGTATACCCCAGGGATAACATCAGTGTCACTGCTTGACAGAGGCACAGCAAAATAATGGGCATATTATCCTTAGAACTGAAGGGGTGGAGGAAGCCACAAAACTCTGGGCTAGGCTTATATATGCCCTAGGGCAGATAGCCTAGTATGAACCTATGAACCTATGAACATAGGCCTGTTGCAGTTCCTGCTATTAGGACAGTGGTCTGCAGCAAGCTATTTAGTAGTAGGTAGTTTTAGCAATTGGTATTTGACCATTGCTAATCCATGTTCCTTCTGGTTGTGGTACCAACATGGAGGTGTGGTTATCCATGACATTTTTTGCTAGTCACCCTCGTTTTGTAGCTTGTTCCATGTTTTTGCACATGTACATCCCTGTATGAGGTGTGACCTGGTAGTGTTAGGGTGCTGGTGTGGGCTTTGACCCAGTTGTCTATTACAGCACTGATATCTACATCCTCTATACTGTGTATGCTTACACTGCACGATCTTGCTGTTTATACTTCTGGTATTAGGTAGCATTACATCTAGGTTCCTATCCCTTGTGGTACCTAAGAATGTGGGTTTGTGTTTTTGTGGTTTGTGATTGGTGAGGGTGGATGTTAGTCAGGGTCCTCAGGTGTGCATATGGTACATGGTGTTACATTACTTGACACATGGCATTCATGCCTCAGGTGGTGCTGCAGGGCTGCCTCTGTCGGATGCACATACTACACTCCCTGTACATGTTTGGAAGCAGGTTGTGTCATGTTAGGCATCCCTGGTACTATATGAGTGAGTCAGAGCTGGTATCAGTCCCAGTGTTCCTACTGACCAAGTGTATGTGCTATGCATTGCCTCTTTGCCAAGGCCAGGGCATACTGGGCACGCCTCCTTCTGCCTACTGGGGCAAGGTCAGGTTGTTCCTCCTCCGAGTCACCCTCTGCCTGTGGTGGCCTTGGCAATGGTGGGTATGTTTGGCCCAGCCCTATGCTGGTCCTGCTGCAGCCAGCCTGCGAGGATCATATTATGTAGCATAGCACATATCATGATCATTTGGGTACATGTAGTTGGTGTGTACTGCAAGGCTCCACCAGATGTGTCCAGACACCGAACCATGACTTGAGCAGCTCAAACACACGCCTATGACATTACGTGTTTGTGCGTGCGCCCATTATGGCTCCTGTTCAGGTGTGTGTGCATTTCTGATGGGTGTCATCAGCCACGGCTCAAGTGCATAACCTGCATCCCCACTAGGTGTCCGTGTGGGAAGTCCCCACTGGCAAATGATTGGTACAGCGCCAGATGCCAGATGTGGGAATCATGGTAGCTCCCAGGGCAACCAGCACACACATTCATTATTATGCCCTGGGCATCACACACAACCTGGCAGTTGATGGAGGGGAAGCCCTTGCGGTTTATGTAGGCTCTACCCCGCTCACTGGCTGGTGCTTTGATGCGTATGTGCGTGCAGTCTATTGCACCCAATACCTCAGGGTATCCCGCTATTTGCTGGAAGAGATGCATATTGCTGGCCACAACCTCACGGGCATTGGGGAAATATACATGATCACCGACATGTGCTGACATGGCATCCAGGAACTGGTGCAGTACCCTGGAGGCTGATGCTTGCGATATCCCCATCATATCACCAGTTGGTCTCTGGAAGGTACCTGTTGCTAGTATTCTTAGGCCAACACATACCTTGGTTCCCACTGGGATGGGTTCCCCTCTGTTTGTTCTGTGTGTGAGGCGTGGCCTGCACAGCTCAACAATTTGCTGCAGAAGGTCTCTGTCCACTCTGTAGCCTACTATCTCCAGCTCATGTAACCCATGGTAGGTGACCCTGGGCCTGTATACTCTTCTCCTTCTCCTCACTCTGGGTTGTCTGTCAGCATCTGCATTGTCACCACCCTCAGCAATTCGCCTATGCCTGATTATAACAGCTATGGCAGCCCCTAGCATTTCTGCTCTGAGTTCAGCTTTTTTCAGTTTTCAATTCTGATAGCTTACTTTCTTGCAGTATCTCTTCTGAGAAACAGCCTGCACTGCTCTTTGCAGTGTTTTAAGTGCTGGGTTGGGCTTCTAGTCTGCCTGTGTAATTGCCTGCTTCCAATTGTTTCCAGCAATTAACTCCAGCAGTATCCTCTGTCAGTTTCCCTGTATTTTGGTTGTTTCCTGTTTCCTCTCTGTTTCCTCAGGGGGAGCAATGTGCACACCAGCTTAAGCACGCTCACAGTTACTTAAACGCGCGCACACATCCTTACACAGTGTTAAACGCACGCACACATCCTTACACGGTGTGAACTGGGCTGATTCATGTTAAAATGCGTGCACACAGCCTTACACATCGCAGACGCGCCAAGCAAACCGTGTAAACGGTTTGCAACACGCCCCACATGTTGAACCTGCCTAACACGCTGCGCACACGCCAAGACATGCACGTATATCAAGAAAGTTGGAGTGTAGGGATAGTGCACCCTCTGTTTCTTGACTTTTCTAGTGTTCTGTTGGGACACACCTTTCTCCCTGATGTCTGTCTGTCATCTGTCACCTTACATTGCCCTCCAATCTGATACATTTATTTCTATCATTCCCCCCCGTGATGTCAGCTACCTCTTACTCTGTTCCTCCCCCTTCTGTAACTCTTACACTACTCAGAAAGTGCTCATTACCTATGTGGCAGTGTGATTCAGTATTGTAACCCTCATTTACATAGGATTGCCTAGTAATGCTTAGTTACATATCTTACACGGAGCTTCCCCCCCTTGACAACCACTACACGGAGGCCATATTGTTTTTGGTCTGCTAGTCCCTCCATTGACATTCCATGTAATACATAAATCCCACAATTGTGGGCTTATAAGCTTCGGTTTTCAGTTTTAGGCAGCGCACTCGCTTGCGGGTGTGCGCTGCAGTTAAACATCATAATCCCACTAAAAAAAAAAAAGTTATTTAAAATATTTTTGCAACATTTTTCATGCCAATGGCCACATATTTGGCCATTGGCATGCTAAATTAAACATATGCACCTTTATTTGGAGCTGACATAGCTCCGCAATTTTGCAGAAATGTACTCAGTTGTCAGCTGAGTACATTTCAGAAGTTAACACGCCCGCTACACGGACTGGTTTGGCTTTTGATCGCTCAAATACTTCATTTGCATATCTTTGAGCTGCAAATGAGGTATTGAGCATTTCCACACCCAGTCCGTGTAAGAGACGTGTTAGCTGTCTCTTACATGGAGGTTTGGGCTGTTCCTGGATCGGGAGGCTTACACGGAGGCTTACACTACTCTTAAACTCCGTGTAAGCCTTCCTGAATCTGGCCCAATGTCTTAGCCATTCTTTAGAAGCCATTTCTCTGAGCCTTATTAGACTGTATTCCTAGTGTTTTTCTACAGTGCTTTTTTTCAATGACAGCTGGAGCTGCCTTCATAAAGCATTGCACCAGGGGTGTACTAGACATTTATAAAATACGCTGCAGTTTTACTAAAAGGTCTTGATGCACTGACTCCCAGTGTAACTCTGTCATGATGGCCTTGGCAGAGTCATCTTAGTAAGCTAACAATTTGCAACAGGAAAATGTTACATTTACATAAGTAGAGCATTTCAGCTTATGCACAGGACTGAAACTATATTTTCATAGTAAATATGATTTATGCCAGTATTTCTTTAACAATCTACTTTTCTAAATTAGGTTTCCCTGTAACAGATAATTATGAAAATTAATTTCACAGTCTTTAGAAAAATAAACCTTGTTAATGATAGGCCTCAGCTTTTCAAAACAAAACTGTATGGCAGGAGGACGTCATGGGAACATTTAATCTTCAGGGCAAACAGTTTTCAGCGATATGGTTAACTATATTTACTTTCCTCCAGTATTCAAACTATTCTAAGGTCAGTAATTTTAGAAATTACAATATTTAAAAAAGCACAACATTAACAAAATAGCCTAACAATTATTTTAAGGCCTTATCTATAAAATGGATCCATAACTACTTCATCAATGCATAAAGCAGCAGCAACATTTTGGCGCACTTTTTTCTATGTTTAGCATTTAACATAAATTCATCATTATTAAATGTATAATACATATTTTGGAAGCTTTTAGGTATGAACTGCTCTTAGGTTAAGTGCATTTAATTGAATGACTATGTAACACACTTTTAGAGACAAGAATAACGCATCTGTTTTATTTAATTGTTTTCTAACTGCTCAGAGATAAGAATGCAAATGCTTATGCTTCTCTTCCCCCCTTCGTATATGGCATTTCCACAGTAAGGACCAAAAAATACTTTACTAAAGGCAATGACCAGCTCACACATCATTGCTGGGTTTTTCATTTTCAGTTCATTCATCATGATCACAAAACAAGCCTGTAAATTACAATCTCTTCAAAATACTGGCTTTGCCCGTAAAGGTGATGTTGATATCGGAGGAGTTGTCGCTCTTCACCACAATGCTCCTTACATTAGACCAAACTTCACTGAGCTTCTTGAGCAAAATTATTGTGGACAGTAAGTACACAGTTTATTAATTCAAACTGTTTCTCTTTTCACCCCCCCTCTTACTGTGTCTGTGTTGTTTATAAAGCCAGCTGATGGACTTATGAAGGTAACAATAAATTACAATGACAGTTTTAAGTAAGCAGTGTACTTCATTAGAATCTGTTTATGTATGCAGCTTTATTTTATATATATTTATAACAAACAAGTTTCTCTGCAACCATGCAATTTTCATTAATTTGACATTTGCAAATGATTCTAATTAAAGAAAAGCAGTTTACATTTGGAGATTATGTGCAGATCATTGATGCATGTTAAGAAAATATACATAAAGGATGTTATACATTGTGACTTTAAAAAGTCACTACCACCATCAACCTTTTTCACATTTTTAACTGGGGATGGGGTGTTGCTACAACTTTTGCTACATCTCTTGATTTAATGCTATCCTCCTGCCTTGTTTAATTGTCATACCTGCCTGTCTCAAGTCTTTTCTATTCCAATCCTCGCATCTATTAGTCGGATATCTTTACCTTCTGTTCTTGACTTCTTAATGTCACCACCCATCTCTTGGTCGGATATCCTTACCTCCTGTTCTTGACTTCTTCCTGTCACGCCCATCTCTTTTTGGCCATCCTTACCTCCTGTTCTTGACTTCTTCCTGTCACCACCCATCTCTTTTGGCTATCCTTATCTCCTGTTCTTGACTTCTTCCTGTCACAACCCATCTCTTTTTGGCTATCCTTCCTGTTCTTGACTTCTTCCTGTCACCACCCATCTCTTGGTTGGATATCCTTACCTCCTGTTCTTGACTTCTTCCTGTCACCACCCATCTCTTGGTTGGATATCCTTACCTCCTGTTCTTGACTTCTTTCTGTCACCACCCATCTCTTGGTTGGATATCCTTACCTCCTGTTCTTGACTTCTTCCTGTCACCACCCATCTCTTGGTTGGATATCTTTACCTCCTGTTCTTGACTTCTTCCTGTCACCATCCATCTCTTTTTCGGCTATCCTACGCCCTGTTCTTTGACTTCTTGTCACTAATAAATCTGCTTTACTTGATCATCTCCTATTTTTCTGCACACGTGACTGAACCAGTGCAATCTGTTCTCTTTGATCTTCTCTGCAAATGGAGTTACTTGGCTTCAGCTCTGATGTCTTCATTTCATTGCCTGACACAGACTGCAACTCATTATCCGTGTCAGGCACTTCATCTCCATGACCTCAAGCTTGGTCAGCTGCTCTGCCTTCACTGTCCTGGATTCTGTACCATACAGAAGCAGTGATCCCATCACTGGTTTGTGCACCTTGTTTTTCAGCATCTTCAGTATTCTTTTGTCACATAGTACCCCTGACAGTTTGTTTCCAGTGGTCTGCAGCACCTCTTCTTTCAGTTTTCCCTTATCTTTACCCCCACAGACACTTAAAGCTGTTACCCTGTTCCACTGTTATCAGTTTCTAGCTTCTTTCGCCAGTGACATTTGCTGTCATAACCATTGTCATGTCTGTACCTGGTTTCCTCCCCTGTGCTTTCAGACCTGTGGAAAAGTCTCATATCACTTTTCATTGCCTATTTGTAATGCCATATTTCTGCATACAACTGTTTTGTTGATCTGTCTACCCGAAAAAACCTTTTTACTTCTGGGGAATTTTTCCCCCTTTTGTAAAAGAAAAAATGGGATTTTCCCCAAAACCAAAATTATCTTTTTTTTAACTGCCTTTGGAAATTTTTTTTTATCTTTCCCCTTTCCTTTTTTTTTCCAATGGATTTCTGTACATTGTTGCACTTAAAAACCCCATTAAAAAATTTCTAACGTTTAAAAAATAAGATTTTCTTTAAACACTTTTTCTTAAGGGCCCTTTTATACATTTCTTCCTGGGTTTTGGGTTGGGTTTGAACTTTTCCCCATTCCGCTTTTTCTTGAGGCCCCTTTTAAACACAGGCATTTACAAAACCTAAAACTTTTTTTTCCAAAAACTTTGAAATTTAAAATTTCCACAACCTTTAATCTTTTTTTGGAATTTCCCTTTTTTCCCCAATTTCAGGAATTTAATCCCCTTCCCGCTAAATTTTATTAAAAAATTTGTTTTAAAAAACCAGACCAAAACCGTTTCCAAAAGCGGGGATTTTTAAAACTTTTTTAAAATTCAACCTCCTTTTAACAGTAAAATTAGGGGCTTTTCCCCAAAGAACCCCTTATCTTTAAAAACATTCCCAAAAAAATTTTTTCTTTTCTTTTCCCCTTTCCCTTTGGTTAAATTTTTCCAAAGCATTTTAAAAGTATCTTTTTTATTACTTTAAAAAAACCCTTTTTAAAAACTAAAAAATTTTAACTTTTAAAAAGCTCCCTTAAAATTTTTCTTCCACAATTTTAAAAACCTTAATGGATATGAGTTTCTTCTTTTGGTTGGCTCTACCCCAAAATTTTGCTTTTTCTTGAAACCCCTTGGAAAAACAAGAAGCCCCTCCACAAAGTTCAAAAAACTTTTAAAATTTTGCTTTCCCTTTGGGAATTTAGAACAAAAACAAAAATTTTCCCCTTTTTCCCTAAAATTAAAAAATTTTGGATAATTCCCCTTTTTCCCAAAAATCATAACTGGGTTTTTGGGTATATTGCCAACGTTTTTATTAATAAAGGTTGTTTTGAAAAAAGGGGAAGGCCCAAATAATGGGGATCTTTTTGCCTAAAATTTGAAAGGGGCTTTTTTTTTAAAAACTGGTTTTTAAAAAGGGTTTAAATTTTTCCCCGAACCCTTTTTCATAAAAATAAAATTAGCCCTAAACCCCGACATACAAAACAGGGCCAAAACAAAATTTTTTAATTTTTAAACCCCTATTTATTAAATTTTACAAAAAATTAAAACAGGGAATGCCTAGGTCTTTTGTTTTTAGCAAAACAATTTTTGCATAAAAATAAAAATTTTAAAATATTTATTTTTAAGGAGGCACCCCCGTTAATAAATTTCTTTGAAAAAAATAAATTTAAAAACCTAAAATTTTAAAACTTTTTTAACCCCTTTATGGGCCCTTTCGCTCCAAAAAAAAAATTTCACTCTTTTATTAAATTTAAACCCCAATTGGAAAAAACTAAAAAAGTTGGTTAGACAAACCCAAAATTTGGAGAAAATCTAAACCCCAAAAATTTTGGGAAAAAAATTTTGCTTTTAGTTTCCAAAGGAAGGAAAATTTTTGAAATCAAATTCGATTTAGTTTTTTTTCCTAAATTAAAAGATTTTCCCGGAAGACCACCCAAATTTTTTGTTAGGAAAAAACCAAATTTTACAAAAATTTTTTTGGCTGGGGAATTGAAAGGTTTCTCCTTGTTTAAAAATTTGTTTAAAAAAGGGAAAGGAAGGGTAATTGATCATTTAAAAAAAAGTTTCCCCAAAGATTTTAAAAAGTTTACAAATTTTGGGTTCCCTTTCCCTCAATTAAAACCCCTTTTTTCCTGAAATAATTAGCCCTGTTTATGCCCTTATTTCCCTTTTTCCTTTTCCCCTTTTTTATTTAAAAGCTGGGGAAAAAAGGTAGCCCTAAACCCCAGACATGACAGGGACACAAATTTTTTAAAAAAAATAGTTATTTATTTAAATTTTTTTTAAAACCTTTATATTTACAAAAAAATGGCAGAAACTGCTGGATTTTTAGGAATTTTAAATAGTATCAATTTGGGAAAAAAAACTAAAAAGAACAGGTTTTGTTATTGTTTTAAAAAGGGTTTTTTTATCAACTTTTTAAAATTTACCAATTTTGGAAACCTAAACTTAAAAGTTAACCCAAATTTTTAAAAATAAAATTTTTCCCCTTTTGAACCCTTTGAGTTTGGGAAATTTAAAAGGGGGGGCCCAGAAATTTCAATTTCCCCTTAATTTAATATTTTTCCTTTTCAAAAATTTTCAGGGGGGAAAAATTTTGGAAAAAAGCCAAAATTAAAGGTTTTAAAAAAGGCCCAAGAAATGGTCAGAAATTTTTAAAACTTTTAACCAAAACTTAAAAAAGGTTTTGCCAGAAAATTTAAAAAAATTTTTTTTAAAATTAAAGGGAAAGCCAAAGGGTTTTATTTCTAAACCAAAAAAACTGTATTTAAAATTTTTTAAATTTTCCTTTCAATTCCTCAATGAAAATTTGGGAAAACCCAAATTTTTTGAAACCCGACCAAAGATTTTAGGGAAAAATCTTTTAATTTTTGTGAAAATTGGGCAGTTTGGAATTTGCTACTTAGTTTGGGAAAAATTTTTTTAAGACCAAAATGGAGGATTAAACCCCGAACCCCAGGTTTAAAAATTTTTAAACCAGATAAAAAAACCCCCAACCCGTCCCCTTTTTAAAAACTTTAAATTAAAAAGGTTTTCCCTTTTCCCCCTTTTAAATTTTTCCCTTTTTTTTTTAAGTAAAACCCGGAATGAATTTTAATCCCGCCCGGAAAAATATAGTGTATTTTTAAAATGTTTTTCTTTACTTTTAACATTTCTTTATTTTAAACCTGTGGGAAAAAATGGTGTTTTTTGTAAATAGAATTTTTACATGTTATTATTTAAATTTAAAAAAAATGTTCATTTCCCTTCTTTTTAAAAAATTTTTTTGATAATTTGGGCCCTTCCCAAATTTTTTACAAAAAAAACCCTTTTTTTTAAAAATTTCCCCATTTTAATTGGGACAAGGGATGATGTTTTTACTTTTAGTGCCTGGGGCAAATTTTTGAGGCTGGGGGGAAAGGGGGCAAGCAATTAAAACTTGATTTAAAAGGGTTTTTGTTAAAACAAATTTAAAAGGGGGTTTGAACGCCTTGGGCAACACCCAAGACAAGTTTAAAAAAAGGGGGGGTTAACGGCTTGGACAATCGGCTGGGAAAATTTTAATTTTTAACCCGCTGGCCAGAGGGATATTTTTGGGGGGGGGGAGGGCCCAGCCCCCTTTTGGTTTTGGGGGCCAAAGGAAAGTCTTGTTAAGCTTTCGGTAGGGTTTTTTTGTTTTAAACAAAATTTTGGGGGCAGGGGGGGTTTTGTTTGGAAAAATTATTTGAAAGTTTTCTTATTTAAAAAATTAACCCAAAATGGGGCAAAAAAGTTTTGAAAACAAAAAAATTATCCCTTCCCCTGAAAAAATTAACAAAGAAATTTTTAATTTTTTCAATTTTTTAACAGAGGAAATTTTTTAGAAGGGGGGTTAAATTAGCCAAAATAAAATTTTAGTTTTTAAAATTAAATTAAAGGTACAAAATAAAATTTTATCTCCGGGTTTTTTTTTCAGGAGAAAAAGTCTAAAAAATTTAAAGGCTTTTTTTTTTTTTGGGGGTTTAACTTTTTAAAATTTTTTTCTCTGGAAAATTTAAAGTTTGAAATCAATTTTTAAAAGAAATTTCCAAAGGGGTCAACAAAATTTTTTTCAAAACTCCAAAGTATTGTTAAATTTTTTGAACATTTTGGGGAATTTTTTTTTCTTTGGCTAAGGCCTTTGGGGGGTTTGAAAAAGGAAAAACCCTAATTTAGTTAACCGTTTTTCATGTAATGTTTCTGTAATCTTGGCAAAATGATTTTTCTAATAAGATGAGAAAAAAAACTCAACCCCTCTTTTTTTGAAACTTGGGCAAAAAAGGTTTTGCCCCACTTCTCCCTTTTTCTTTAATAAGAACCCAAAGGCAAAATAAATAATTCTTTGGGGATTTTGCCAGGAAAAAAAAATGTGAATTAAACCCCGTTTTTTTTTGTGGAAACACCTTGCATTTTTAAATTTCCCCGTGGCTAAAACCCCTGGGTTTAAATTTTTGTATTTAGTTTTTTTCATTTTTTATATTTTTTATTATTAAATTATTTAAACCTTTCCAAAAATGATGGTTTTTTTTAAAAAAAAATTTTAACCCTTTAAAAGGACAGGGCCATCCCGAAAACCCCTTAAACCCCAATTTTTTCAAATATCCAATTTTTTTATTAAAATTTTTTTTCCTCATAAAAAATTTTGGGAAAAGGGCCAAGGGGTTAAAAAATTAAAAAATTTAACTTTTGGAGTGTCTTTTGGCAGTAACTAACCCTTTTTTAAAATTTTGGGGGAAAAATTTTCAGGAATTAAAATTTTTGTTTTAGCTTTTCCCCCCTTTGTTGTTTTGTTTTTGGGTGGGGGTTGGGGTGTGTTTAAAACAAAATGCCAAAGAATTGTTGTTGTTTTAAAAAGGGGAAAAAATATTTAGAAAGGGGGTTTTTTAGGCTTTTTTGGTTTTTTCAAAATGGGTTTTTTAAAAACTTTCCAAAAATCCACAGTTGTTTTTCCAAAAATAACCTTTTGGGGGTTTTGGAAAAAAGAAGAAGGAAAGCCCCTTTGTTTCCCTTGTTTAAAAAATTTATTTTTACCCAAAAAATGCCTCTTAAAAAACTGTGTGGAAAACTATTTTGGGTTTCAATGAACTTTTTTATGGGGCATTAAAAAACAGGTCCTATTACTGGAAAAGGGAGGGGCATCACCCCCCTTTTTTTATGGGAACCAGAAAGACTGAAAAAGGAACTCTAAAAGGAATTGGGGCAAACTAAAGCCTTTTTAAAAATAACAAAAACAAAATTTCCCCTTTAAAATTTAAAAGATTTTGAACAAAAACCAAAAAATATTTTTAATTTTTTCAATTTTTTGAACATTTTTAAAATTATTTGCAAGTCAAAATTGGGGAAGATGACAAGATATTTTAAGGGGGTTTTTGGGAAATAATTTTACTTAGGGAAAACTTTTAAAATTGTTTTTTGCAGGGGGCAAGGGGGGGTTCCCCGCAAAAAACCTTAAATTGGATTTTTTTTTTTTTTGGCTCCCTGTCGATAACAAATTTCGAATTCTTCGGATTAAGACATTTTGTTGTTTAATTTTTTTTTGAATTAATTTTCTGCTACAATTTTTCCCGGGCAGAAAAAATTGCTTGTTTAAAAAACTGGCCCAATGGAAAACATAATAAATGTTCAATTTTTAGTAATTTTCATTTTGTTAAATTTTTTATTTTTTTGGGGGGAAATTTTCCCCCTTCAACCCCAAAATTTTTTTTTAGAAAAAAAGGAAAAAACCAAAAAAAGCTTTTACTTCTAACCTTTTTTTTAAATCGGAAAATAAGTTTGAAAGGGCCCTTAATATCCTTTAAAGGAATTTTCCTTTTTCTCGGAATAAAGGGGAAATTTTTTTGAAAAATTTAAAAAAAATTAAATCTTCTTATTTTTTGCTTATCCCAAGGACCGGGAAAAAAAATTTCCCGGGTGCCCCTTTCTCAATGGAAAGGCCGTCCTAATTCCCAAAAATTGTTCTAAATTTCCCGCTTTACCCATTTTAACCTGAATTTCCCTGGAGATCAAACCCTTCCCTTTTTTGAAAAAAATTTTTTTAACATTTTCCATTCCCCAACCCGGTTTTTAACCATCCATGGGGGCCCCTCCAAAAACCCTTGGGTATCCCAGTTTTTTCATTATTAGTAATTATTTTTCCAAAAAAATTTAAACCCTCTTAAAAACCAAAAGGTTTAATTCAAAATTTGACCAAAAGTTTTAAAAATTAATATAGGGAAAATGGCCCCCAAAGCCTACAAATTTCCCCTCAACTCCTTACAGAGTTTTCGGTTCCAGATTTTTCCCCTCATATTTTTGGTTTTGGTTTCCCCATAAAATTGTGTTTTTGACAAAACTTTGGATATCTAAGGTTAAATTTACTAAATAAGAACCATGCCCCCTTTTAGTTTCAGATGTCATTCCTTCAGAAAAATGCCCCCTCTAACATAAACCCCGGTTTTTCTCCCTTTTATGGTTTTTTAAAAGTATACCTTAAAATGTTCCTGTTTTGAGCTTTTTTCCCCCCCATTATGGGTTTCGCTTTTCCCAATTTCCCCCTACAAAAGGGCTGGGATATGGGCCCCGGTTAGTCCCCCGGTCTTCCAAAACAAACCATATAAAAATTGGGCAGTTGTTTTAAAAAAATTTTTTTAAAAAAAAAAAAGTAGAATAGGGGATTTCAGTCCTTTTTCTGGGGTTTTGGGAAAAATTTTTACATGGAATGTTATTTTTATAAAATTCAGGGTTTGCAGATTTAACATCCTTAGTATTCCGGTTTTTTTTGTGTTTTGTGTGTTGTGGTTTTTGTTTTGGGGTTTGGGTTTGGTTTTTTAGTTTTTGTTTTGGGGGTTTTTTTTTGACCGTAATGCCTAGGAAAAACCCATTATCAAAATGGCAGGACCAAAACGGGAAACTTTTGGGTTTTTTAAGTAACCCAGTTTTTAAAAAACAAAGGCATTTGGAATTTGGCCCCATATAATTTTTTTAAAGGCTTGGTTTTTGGGGGCAGGGGCAGGAGGGGATGGCTAGGAAGTCCTTATTTAGAAAAGTAAAGCAGGGAAAATACCCCGGGAAAAGTTTAAAATTTGGGTTTAAAACCCACTGGAATTCCCAAAGATAACAAATGGGAAAAAGGCTTAAATTTTACTATTAAAAATTAAATGGAACAGAAATTTTCCAGACCATAAAACCCCAAAAATTTTTGGTTTTGTTTTTTAAATTTTTTGAAAAACCCTTTAAAATTTATTTTGAAAACTAAAATACTTTTTAGAAGTATGTAAAATCTGGGAATTGGGTTTTAAATACAAACCCCCTTTTTCCTGTTTTGCCCCCTTTGGGGGTTTGGGGGGGTATTTAACAGGGGGGCAACTTGGGCCCCTTTAAAATGCGGGGAATTTTTGGAGTTTGGTTTAAAAACCTGCACTTCCCTTATGGAATTCCCCCGTGTCTTTTTTGGGGAAAAAGGAAAACCCCGGAAAACCAAAAGGGTTAGACTTGCCAAAATCCCCCTTTAAGTTTTGTTTTAATTTAATTTCCGGTTTTCTGGAGGGTTTTTTTTTTTCCGTGAATTTTGAATATTTCCATTGTTTTTAATTTTGTACACTTGGCCTTTCTAAAAATTTTATAAATAAATTCACTTTTTTCGTCCAAACCTATTGTTTTTCGTTTTGTTCAAATGGTTTTCAAAAACCTTAAAGTAAAGTATGTTAGGTGCAAGGGGAAAGGGGGTTGCCCTTACTTCACCCAAACCTTTATTGTTTTGTTTTTTGAGGGCTTATTTTTTGGGAATTTTTTAAAAAGAAAAAAATAAAATTTGGTTTCTTTTTAAAACTAAACAAAAACAATTGCTTTTAAAAATTGAAATTGTCAAAACATTTTTTAAATTTTTAAAATTTTGGCCCTAAATTTTTTTCCTAAAAAAGCTTAATTTTTGCCTTTTAAGCATCCAAAAAAACAAATAAAATTTCAAAACAATTCTTTAAAAATATTTATATTTTAAATGGCTATCTTATTTTTATGCTTTAACCAAGGGACCAGAATCAAGAAAATTTTTGGAAAACTTACTGCCCCCGTTTTTTAAAGCCTGCCCCAAATTCCAAAGGCAGTTCCAGTGAAAATACTTCTCCTTGAAACCCGAAAATTTCATCATGGCAAATACAGGGGTCAAACCCCAAAATATTCCCCAAAAAATTTTTTCTACATTTTTTTCTATTGCCCAAACCCCCATCAGCCAAACCCATTAACCCCGAATTAGTAAAAAGGGGGCCCCGGGGGACAGTTGTCTTTTTGATAGCCATTACCAAATAAATCCTTTAAACCCTCTTTAAAAAGGGCCCCCAAAAAAAGGCTTGCCCCCTCTGAAATTTTTGACCAAAAGAGTTTAAAAGCCCCCTTTTTAATGTATCACAAGCATCCCCAAAGCCTGGAAAAGGGGGCCCCGAATCCTTTCCCCAAAAAGGTTTGGCCTCAAACAAATGCCCTACCCCAAAATGACTGGCCTCCAAAAAAAAAAAAAAAAAAAAAAAAAAAAAAAAAAAAAAAAAAAAAAAAAAAAAAAAAAAAAAAAAAAAAAAAAAAAAAAAAAAAAAAAAAAAAAAAAAAAAAAAAAAAAAAAAAAAAAAAAAAAAAAAAAAAAAAAAAAAAAAAAAAAAAAAAAAAAAAAAAAAAAAAAAAAAAAAAAAAAAAAAAAAAAAAAAAAAAAAAAAAAAAAAAAAAAGAAAAAAATAAAACAAAAAACAAGTAAGATAAAAAAAAAATAAAAAAAAAAAAAAAAAAAAAAAAAAAAAAAAAAAAAAAAAATACAACAAAAAAAAAAAAAAAAAAAAAAAAAAAAAAAAAAAAAAAAAAAAAAAAAAAAAAAAAAAAAAACACCAAAAAAAAAAAAAAAAAAAAAAAAACTCCAGCTATACTCTATCGCATATCGTCTACTCTGAGGTGATTTCTTCTTTTCCCCTTTAAACATAAAAAAAAGCTAAAGTTCCAAAACCCCGGAAGCTTAATTTTGGACCCAATTGGGGTACCCCATGTATAATACATATTTTGGAAGCTTTTAGGTATGAACTGCTCTTAGTCATTCAATTAAATGCACTTAACCTATTTAACACACTTTTAGAGACAAGAATAACGCATCTGTTTTATTTAATTGTTTTCTAACTGCTCAGAGATAAGAATGCAAATGCTTATGCTTCTCTTCCCACCTTCGTATATGGCATTTCCACAGTAAGGACCAAAAAATACTTTACTAAAGGCAATGACCAGCTCACACATCATTGCTGGGTTTTTCATTTTCAGTTCATTCATCATGATCACAAAACAAGCCTGTAAATTACAGTCTCTTCAAAATACTGGCTTTGCCCGAAAAGGTGATGTTGATATCGGAGGAGTTGTCGCTCTTCACCACAATGCTCCTTACATTAGACCAAACTTCACTGAGCTTCTTGAGCAAAATTATTGTGGACAGTAAGTACACAGTTTATTAATTCAAACTGTTTCTCTTTTCACCCCCCTCTTACTGTGTCTGTGTTGTTTACAAAGCCAGCTGATGGACTTATGAAGGTAACAATAAATTACAATGACAGTTTTAAGTAAGCAGTGTACTTCATTAGAATCTCTTTATGTATGCAGCTTTATTTTATATATATTTATAACAAACAAGTTTCTCTGCAACCATGCAATTTTCATTAATGTGACATTTGCAAATGATTCTAATTAAAGAAAAGCAGTTTACATTTAGAAATTATGTGCAGATCATTGATGCATCTTAAGAAAATATACATAAAGGATGTTATACATTGTGACTTTAAAAAGTCACTACCACCATCAACCTTTTTCACATTTTTAACTGGGGATGGGGTGTTGCTACAACTTTTGCTACATCTCTTGATTTAATGCTATCCTCCTGCCTTGTTTAATTGTCATACCTGCCTGTCTCAAGCCTTTTCTATTCCAATCCTCCCATCTATTAGTCGGATATCTTTACCTTCTGTTCTTGACTTCTTAATGTCACCACCCATCTCTTGGTCGGATATCCTTACCTCCTGTTCTTGACTTCTTCCTGTCACGGCCCATCTCTTTTTTGGCTATCCTTACCTCCTGTTCTTGACTTCTTCCTGTCACCACCCATCTCTTTTTGGCTATCCTTATCTCCTGTTCTTGACTTCTTCCTGTCACAACCCATCTCTTTTTTGGCTATCCTTACTTCCTGTTCTTGACTTCTTCCTGTCACCACCCATCTCTTGGTTGGATATCCTTACCTCCTGTTCTTGACTTCTTCCTGTCACCACCCATCTCTTGGTTGGATATCCTTACCTCCTGTTCTTGACTTCTTCCTGTCACCACCCATCTCTGTTGGATATCCTTACTTCCTGTTCTTGACTTCTTCCTGTCACCACCCATCTCTTGGTTGGATATCTTTACCTCCTGTTCTTGACTTCTTCCTGTCACCATCCATCTCTTTTTCGGCTATCCTTACCTCCTGTTCTTGACTTCTTCTTGTCACTAATAAATCTGCTTTACTTGATCGTCTCCTATTTTTCTGCACACATGACTGAACCAGTGCAATCTGTTCTCTTTGATCTTCTCTGCAAATGGAGTTACTTGGCTTCAGCTCTGATGTCTTCATTTCATTGCCTGACACAGACTGCAACTCATTATCTGTGTCAGGCACTTCATCTCCATGACCTCAAGCTTGGTCAGCTGCTCTGCCTTCACTGTCCTGGATTCTGTACCATACAGAAGCAGTGATCCCATCACTGGTTTGTGCACCTTGTTTTTCAGCATCTTCAGTATTCTTTTGTCACATAGTACCCCTGACAGTTTGTTTCAGTGGTCTGCAGCACCTCTTCTTTCAGTTTTCCCTTATCTTTACCCCCACAGACACTTAAAGCTGTTACCCTGTTCCACTGTTATCAGTTTCTAGCTTCTTTCGCTCAGTGACATTTGCTGTCATAACCATTGTCATGTCTGTACCTGGTTTCCTCCCCTGTGCTTTCAGACCTGTGGAAAAGTCTCATATCACTTTTCATTGCCTATTTGTAATGCCATATTTCTGCATACAACTGTTTTGTTGATCTGTCTACCCTGACCTGCTTACTTCTGTAATCCTCATTAGTATGCAAAGAAATGGATTCAAAACCGAAATCTGATGCTCTGCAATCCATAAGCTAGCCATGAAAATTGATAGAATCGCTTTGTTGTCTTATAATAACGTCTGTGATTTAAGTAGTGTTTTAAGATTTAAAACTAAATGTTCCTAGATTTGATGAAATAATTACTTCTATATGTCTCTAGTTTGGCATTTTCTGTTCTTCCATTTTTCCCAATAAATAGTACCATTCCTTTTCCAGTGATGGAATCCTACATAACCTTGGGGAGATAAATTAATATTATGCTTAAATGATTTGAGTCCACAATTGGCTGCATGGCCATACTCTAAAGGTAAGTAATAGTTATTTCATTATGAACTCCTGAGACTAGTGCAACACAGTTACCAAATATCAATAAATGGATAGACAGTCCATAAAATAAATATGCATCCATAAATTTCATTAAAACTAGGTACTCTACATAGCGTGAGACACTCAATAGGTATTTCTAGAAAACTGGATAGGAGGCAGACCAGGTACTGCCAGAGATCTATGTTTATACTTTATTTAGTATGTTTCTGAAGGATGTTTGGAGTTCTATAATAATTTTTACATTCTTTTTAGTGTTTCATTATCATTTAAGCCAGCTTATTCCTGTTATGGGTCAATAGTAAAACTATTACTGAGTGATGGGAAATGATGTTTGGATAAAAACAATGGTATGTGCAGTAAAATGTTAACAATTCACCAGCTGCAGCACACACTGATACTTTTGCATCAAGGGAATTATCCATTTACACCAGGACGCAGTGACCCATGAGCTGATTATGATTAATAGGAGTGTAGGAGCTATGATTGAGTGGAGTCTGTCTCCTCCCTACTGCAGACTTCTGAGCTCATATGTTTATATTTTATTAACGGTACTAGTGCTCTGATAGCAATCATTCACAGCTGTCAGTTTCCCTACATAGCAGTTTCATAATACGGTGTCACTGGACAACATTACTTTGGCTCTCTCGACACTTGGGCTGTTTTATTCTTTCTGATGTTCTTATGTCTAATGCTTTACATTCTGTTTTGAAGCTAATGCCTTAGAAAGAAAACAGCTGAGATTGGGAAGTAACCAGGATACAAATGGTACAAATGTTTTACACATATGAAGCATTATTCACTGGTATGAATATTCATTTACTATTATGCATCTATTAATTTATTACTTAACTTTAAGCAAGTTTTATTTTCATGCTTTTTCCTCAGGGTGGAGTGCATGAAAAAGAGCAAAACTCATTCAGTTCAGGCTATGCTATATTATAAAAGCACTGCTTGTGTGATACATCTAAGCTGATCATTAGTGGCCCTCTGCACCATTTATCATGACCAGTTCTGATCAGAATGCATAGCAAGGCTGTTATTCCACAGTGATGTACAATGAGTACATATTCTGATATCAGGTGTGTAAATTCTCATCGCTTAATCTCCGTGAAGCCCCCCTAATAGGTACCATAATGCTTCTTTGTCCATTACCTTCTACATCTCATACTTGGTATCCAGGGGCACCGCCATTCCCCTCTCTTGTACTTGTACACGATCCCCATATGCTTCCATTAATGTTTGTTATCCAGCTAACTCCCACTTAGCTTGCAGTACTGTGCTCCAGAGTTCAAGTCTAGCCTTTGGCTACTGTATCGGTGGAGCACCAGCGTTAGTCGTGTGTCCATTTCAGTTTTGTTGACATATCCCTGTTTCCTACCAACTCACTAAAACATGCTGGAGGAGTATCTATTATTACACTGCTGATATATATCACTTTTAACTTTATCTCTGGCACATAAGATCAGTACATTTCTTTCTGAGTACTTATTTGTTAAGGTATTTACAGAAATAAGAAAAGTATGTGTATTTATATAATTAGCAATGTAAACAAGACTAAATGTCTCTCAAAATATACAGCTTACAGTGAAAATACTAGTGACCATTTTGTTCAACATCATTAAAGGTTTCTCCTAATGTCATGCTATAGTTCGGACTTAGTTTTGGAAATATCAGTGTACATATGGAAATATCAAATATGTTTATAGCTACTAGAAAACTATCAACAGTGGTGTACCTAGGATATTTGACAGCCAGAGCAGAAATATTTCTTAACACACACCCCCCTTGAAGATTTTTTTTCTAACACCTCCTCCTCTATGACAATTGTTTTGTTAATAATCATGAAATGAAACAAAGTAATTGCCAGCAAGAAGCAAGCTAAGATCAGTGATGAAATACCCCAAAGACTGAGACATCCTATAGGGAGGCTTGTCCCAAACAAATAACTAATTCCAGAATCGTGGACTAAAGCTAAATGTCAAAAATGTATTATCGTCTCCTTTGGAAAGTTGAGTACAAAATTGACAACACACCCCTGACCTAGCAGTTTGGGATTTCATAAATTATGTGGACAGTTGACCCCAAATTCTATTAGGAACAAATCAAGATGAAGCAAATTTAGGGACATTCTGCAAAATCAGGAAGAGTTTCAACTTGGTTTTTCAAATACAGCACCCAGAGAGAGAGGGAAAGAGAGTAAAGATTGTAACATCTTTCACACAGACACATGCACACACTCAGCAGCCTCTCCACAACCAGTGTCCCATTACTACACTATTTCTCCCCATTACCATAAACACTGTTCAGAACTCTCAGTGTACACACTACTTTCTTCTTTACATCTATAAGGATTACAGATATTTAGATTTAATTTAAAATGTTTATTTCAAAATTTACAGCATAAACACTGGTAGACATTTGCTAAACAAAGCAACACTGTCTCACAATAAAAACAGACTTAGTATTAACAGCAAACTTGCCCAACCTTGAAACACACATTCATTGAAATGGCATTGAAACCCACATTCAAAGAAAATATATTTGACAAGTGGCAGAAAAAGTTTACCCTCGGGTTGTTTAAAAAACATAGTCCCATTGCACACATTTTTAGAGTCATCCATACATGCATGTGTTCTTTGATTTACCTTCCTGATTGTATTAAATTATATTCCTTGTATAATACAGCACTACTTGTTAGAGTGTTTTAAATTTGTAGCTTTGAACGTTTTTTTAATAATAATGACAAAACTGCCCACTTCAGAACATTTCAACCGTAAAAGGCCACTCAAGCTTCTGTCATTATAGTCCACCAGTCAATATACACAATCTCTGCAAAAGTAAAAGTCATCTGAATAACTTCACATTGAAGAGATCTGTAACTAAGAGGTTGCTACTAGCAAACAACTTTAAATTTCAGTGTTTCATCTACAAATTCAGTGCCTGCTGCCCCTGAAGAATAAATTGCCTATGTTACATTAAAAAAAGAAAATTGGTAAGCTGGTACTATTCCAATAGCAAATGGATGGCAAACTGACAACCAGTTTATAGTTACTAGGCATCTCATCGAAAGGAGGACACACTCAGGACTACAACATCTCCACCCCCCTCCACTTAAAGTACAACACAGTATCAACTATCCATCTACATGCTGTAGGAATAGAACCCACAGCCTTCTGCATCAAAAGCAAGTGTGCTACTATTATACTATGACCATTTGTAATACATATTGAAAACAGATTTAGCATAGGCAGCAGTAAACCTCTCTTCCTTTGAAGCTTACAGTTCTTGAAAATGTACTGAAGCTCACAGTTCCTTGAAAATGACCCAAAATTCGTAATTGGTGTAGAGGATTCAAGCTCTTGTTTCCTATAACCAAGGTACAGGGTTTGAGCCTGAAGAAATTTACTAAACCTGCATAGCTCCAGATTTTTACAGAATGTCCAGATTTTTGCCATACATTTTTTGTCGGTTCCTCATAAAATTTGTGGTTTCCTGTTAAATCACTGAGGACTGAGATTTCTAAATAATGGCATACATTTGAGTTTCAGAGTTTGCATTTTTCAGAAAATGCATACTAACACAAATCCTGTTATTCTAGCAACTGTCTAAGTTAATAAGAGTAATATTTAAAATCTGTCCCTATTTTTTGGCTTTTGTTCCAACTTTATTTTAGGCTTTGTCCACATCTGAGAGATATGCTAACCTGCCTCCCACACATGCAAATGGTTTGTATTTCATTTCTATTCAGAACACACACACACACATACATACACACACACACACACACACACACACACACACACACACACACACACACACACACACACACACACACACAAATATCTTGTATTCAAATTCTGTGCAGAATTTGGAAAGGAGTATGTAGCAGGTGCTTGCGTTGATGCACACAGGGATGCAGACAGATAGATTCACTTAAAGGATTTGGCTCCGATTTTAGTTTAAGCTTTTCATGTTTTAAATGCAAAAAGCTTTTAAAAGCCAAGGCTGCACCCCCTTAATGTTTGCACCTGAGGTGGACCACACCTTCCACCCCCGCATTAGTACATCGCTGTCTATCAATTTCTACAGTTTAGCATATTATAGACATTGACAATGTACCTTTTGTATCCCACTATGATACTTCACATGACTGTCTTTGAAAAAGATACGGCCTTCCTAGTTATGAAAATGTGAAAGTATGAATAAAGAATGGAAAACAGTGATTAGTAGCACCTAATACCTCCATTGTAGGACATCCTGGGTTAACACTCAGTCTCATTTCATTATTTACACTTTCCCCTTTTGTATGCTGCCTATTCTTAATTGCTAAGTTGCTGTGTTAAGGAAGCCAACCCCCAAAGATCTCAGGACACCATAAAGAGCTACAAGGGTTAAATGGCAGTACACAAAAGATAATATATTAAATATCTCTGAGGTGTGTATGGGATGATAGCGATTCTGTCAAAACTGATTGTGTTTTGTCATCTATGCTATAAAGGATACCAAGATCACCACTGGGTCTGGTACAAACACCTTGCAACTAGGACTCATGGGGTTCCTATCAGGTCGTCGAAACTTCAGTAGTTCAAACACCATATGTTCGAACTGTAAAGTTTGAAAACTGATTATCGTGAAGCCATGGAACACCGAATTCTTTCCCAGGGAAAGAATCTGGTTGGGCGTTTCTGTGGCTTCGCTATTTTCAGCACTGTGGTGGAAAGTTACAGGTCGGGTTCAGGTAAGTGAGTGATTGTGCAGATGTTAGGTGAGTTAGGATTAGGGCACGGGTGAGGTGGGTGTGCAATAGTGACAGACTTTAGGGTTAGGGTGTGATAGGTGAGTTAGGGTTAGGGAGCAGGTGAGGTGGGTGTACGATCGTGACAGACTTTAGGGTTAGGGTGGGATAGGTGAGTTAGGGTTAGGGTGCAGGTCAGGTGAGTGTACGATAGTGATGGACCTTAGGGTTAGGGTTTGGGTTAAGGTAAGTGGATAGATAGTAGTGTATGTACAGTTTAGTGTAGGATTAGATGTAGGACTTTAAGTGTATGTGTGTGGATTGCTGTTTCTTTGGTGTGCTTGTGTTGTGTGTGTGTTTCTTGGAACAGCGATTTTTTTTCCCTTGGAAAAAAAAAACACTGTTCTAAGCCTTCAATGGTTTTGCACTTCGTGGTTAGAAGTTCGAACATATGGTCTTCGAACTTCTGCTGTTTCATCAAAGTGATATAGACCTGACTCATGTACATCCAAAATTTGACTTACAGGATGAATGATTACAAAACAAAAGCTGGGATGTAAGAAGAATAGCTGAACCCAGGGTGAGAACAGCCAGCAGACTGCTGCTCTTTCTTCCAAAATCACAGCAATCACTTAAACTTTGAGCATTCAGCAAGAGTTAACAGCAGTCCAAACCTTCAGAAGTCAATACTTAGTTTTACAAAATAATAAAAATCAAGTAGACTTGGTCACAGGAAAAAAATCTCAGTTTTATTCAGCCATGAAAGCACTTTTATCCACTAACTGGACTTATTCAGATTATCCTTTGAAAAAAACTACTTTAAAAGTGGTGACCAAGTCTGCATCATTTTTTTTTTTTTACATTGTAAAACTAAGGGTGGTATTCATAGTCTGGGACTAGCTACTATAGTGGTTATCTCCGAAAAATGCTGCTACTTGTATATGAAAATAAGCTAAGAACAGGTTATTCTCACTGAATAAAGAAAAGCAAAGACATTTTGAAAAACATGCCTGATTACAGCAAAAGAGTAACATACCTAAGATTAAGCATGAAGTACGTACATAATACCATGTGAAAACTGTAGCTTCGTGTTACTTTGCATGTATTCGGATCTTGCAGACAGACATGGCTATATAAAGACTGAAGGGAAGCAGCAGACTACACAGCTTTTATTTATTTATTTTTAAATAAATAGGGTTAAAATGTTTTATATAGGGGTAGCCTTATGTGGATAATTTGGTTACTTTAAAAATAGAAAGGAAGAGACAGGAAAGGCTGAAGAAGGGGAAACACAGCAGGAGCACATCAAGAGGGTTGTGCTGGAGGAGGTGGGAAGAGTAGGGACACAATATTTTTGGTGGGGATAACCCCCCATTTTTTCAAATATTTTTATGTAAGAGGGTAATGTGAGTATAAAGTAGGTAAGAGGGTGTAGGAGAAAGGATAAGGGAAAAGGGGCAAGGAGGAGTCCCCAGGGTCTCAAATGAAGGCGCAATGGAGGACTCTGATGTTGAGGGGTAGGGGTCTGTGGTGGTGCTGTGGCCAGTACCAGCTGGAATAGTGTGTCTTAGGCATGCTGTAGAAAGGCTTCAACTGGCTGAATCTGTCTGTCCAAAACCTGCTCCGGCATATCCTCAACCAAGTCCCAAAGCCCCCTTTTCAGTAAGGCTTACCAGGCTCCCATGTGCAGGGGTGCCTGCAGGACTGACCCTGCAAGTATGTCTCTGGACAGGCACAGCATGAATGCTCCCTAATCTGGCAGGTCCATGCCTGGGCCGCTCCTGAGGATTTTTGAGCTATAAAATAATGAACATAAATGGTAAAGAAAGAAAATAAAAACAGGATAAAGGAATGCATAATTAAAATAAAAAAAACAGAAAAAAGGGAGGAAGAGACAAAAGAGAAAATACACACAAATTCACATCATGTTACAAAGAATTCAGTTTCTTTCTTAAAATATTTTTCTTTTTCTAAATTTTTATTGAAGTAAAACAGAATGCATGGGAAGTACGTATGTACTCATGGAACTACTGATTAGGTAATGGCTTCCTTGTCTGTTGAAGAATGGTATTGGAAGTACTCATGCATCCTTTTAATGAAATTATACGGAAAGTGTTTATGCATAGCTGGGAAGAGAGTGTTTAACACCAGATGAGGAATACCTCCTCTCTATCCTTGGAGATGACTATGACACAGAAGATGATGGCACTGGATTAATCAGAGGGGGTGTGGACACTAGCCATTACCAGTGTCTGCAGCAGCAACACTTGTCTGCTCTGGAAGGTTGCTTTAAAAACAGTAACATACATTTATATAGAGAATTCAATTCTGACATGGAATGATTACATTAAACACACGACCATTACTATTAATAGGTGAACCTTCCACAACTACACAGAATGACAATGAAGGCAGTGTGCATGGTAAGTATCCCCCATACTACCTTAATAAGAATACAGTAGTGTATGCTATTCCTTTATTAGTGATGTTTTCAAATCATTTTTTATGGGGCCAGCAGCAAAAACACAGTTCCAGTATACCAATTAATTTGGTGGATATCAGCAGAATATTGGCTGTTGAAGATGATGATGATAAGTTATTTTTATGAGACAGCCTGAAGAAAGTGGCACACAGATCCCCAAGTTTAATGGCAGGATCCCACACCTTATAGCATGTAAGTAAGTCTGCATGAAGTGACAGTGCATCACAAAGTCAAGCGCATGTTGACATTAAACTCGCACTTGTGCAGCAGGATAACCCCTGCACCTCTACACCATTATCACCAAACCCAAACGAGTACTGTGAGGATGATGGCAGACATTCAGAAGTACCAGTGTCCACAGTTACACCTCTACAAAGAGGAGCCAGGTGCAGGAAGTTGTTACAGATACTGCAGGAAACATGTAAAGTATTGGCTGCCCAGCAGCAAACATGATGTGACATTGTTAGGGCACAGAGCACTGCCACAGAGTCAATCAGAAATGGTCAGAAACCTCCAGGGTATGTGTGAGCACTAGATGGAAATGGCACAGAGTAAAGCTAAGGCTATGATCACACTGACGCATAGTATGGCGGCACACCAAGTATTTGTGCCCACCTCCATTTGTGCACTAGTTAGGACTTAACAAACTCAAGCAGGAGTCAAGTCTTGGAAGGTGAAGAGGACAGGGTACTGTCTGGACAAGTGGGGGCAGAACACATGAGACTACAAGTGCTTATCAAGAAAGTACTGTAATTTGTTGGGAGGAGACAAGTATATAGATTTCATACAGGCCATGCCAGCATTCATCTGCACCTATCTGAACCTATCAGTTGAGGTCCCATTCATTGTCACAAAGCACTATCAAAACAGTGCCTGCAGGATCAACTGCATCAAGTAGGTCATGACATTGGACCAACTCACTATCCATCTCTTATGGCAACACCTGTTCAAATTCATTTGAGTTATCACCTAGCCTATCTTTAAGAGACATGTATGACACATTTGAGCTTGACCTACTGTGATTCAAGTGTGACATTTCTGTTACTTAAAATATGACCTTCACAAACACAGGTCAATGTTTAACACGAAACGGAATAAGTTACTGAAAAAAGAGGGGAGACTTAGGGCGATTTTTAAATGTATGTGTTTCATTCCTTTATGCCACTGTTTAAACTTCATGGAACTGTGGAAAAAAATCTCTATGTCATAACATATGACTGCAGTCATTAACACCATCACTCTCTGCATTATCATTGTTACAGCTGGCAGTTACCTACAACCTAAAAGTTTAAATATACAAGTTTTCAAGGAAACACAGTAATGAGAAAATTACAGATTAAAATGAGTATCCTGCCATGTAAACAAACACTGCTGCCACTTCACCCTCAACACTGCACAAATAATGATATTTTTGTTCTCTGACACCACAAACTATTGTGCATAACAAAATAAAATAATCTGATGTGCAGTACCTCCACAGTGACATACTTTAAACTGAGAAGACATTACATGATTAAAAAATGCAAAGTATGAGATCATGTTATATATTGAATTAACAGTTTTTACTAATTAAAGCACTTAAAAACATTCAATAAATGCATTATTAAGTAAACCAGCTCACTAAAGTAATTTGCAAAACAGTTAAAAATGTGATTACTACTTATATGATGCCTTACAACATCACTGAACAATCAGTGATCACTCAGTCATGACTTTTACAAAGAATAATATGAGTAACTGTTCTGGGGTGGACTATAACAGCATGGCTCATTTTACCACCAGATGAGTGCATGACCATGTGGTGCAGAATGCAACATGCAGCGAACATCTTGCATGCAGTAGCTGGGTCATATTGAAGGTTACCCCTAGATTCATCTAGGAACTTTATATGACTCTTCAAGAGGCTGAAGACCCTCTCTCAATGGAAATATGAGTCTCGGGCAGGGATGTGTAGGTATCTTCTGCAGCTCCATTTGGATTTTTCACTGGTTTCATGAGCCATGGCTCCAGTGGATATCCAGCATCACTTGAAAGACAAAAGAGTGAGAGAAATTAAATCTTGCACCATCTTTGCATGCACACTTGATCCTGTATCACTGACTTAAAGCAGGAAGCTGCAGGACACAGACATGGGCAAAACAGAAAAAATGTTTATTTTTTTTAAACCCGTAAAGTGTCAGTCCAAAGTCACTGAACAAAGTAAGAAAACTTTTCTTAGGCAGCTACCTAGGGTGCCTAGTTCTGGATCCAGCTCTGAAACCAGGAACTGTATTTAAATCAAAATATTTTCATTTTATGTTACTTGCAGAGGAGTCAAATAATACAAATACCACTGAGAAAATCAGCTTAGTCATTACATATTTTAAAACTGATATGCAGATGTAAACTTTGGGTCTAGACGATTGTCACTGATGAAGTGACACCCTGACCCCATGTGCAAATATGGGAAAAAGGGGTTGTGGATGTTGCTTAAATTAATTTAAAGCAGGAAATGGCAGAAGCTATTTTTGATACCATCAAGCATGCCTTATTGAAGGCAGATTATTAGCTACTAATGGCCTTGGTATGGAAGCAGCATGGTGTCATGGTTGGAACCACAAATATTCAACACTCACAGCACTTACCATGTAGTTGCCTTGTGCACATCCAATTTATGTACGATCATTCTGAACTTTACTGTACACTTCTTTGGAGACTTACACAATCACTTTTCATACAGCTGGAAAATAATGCAACTTTGCAAAGAGTTTCAGGAGGTTATAGAGATTATTTATGAATGTTTAAACTATGATCAACAAAACGTCAGAGCTTGTTAGACTATAACAACTATATTTTAAATCACTATGGTGCACTTGAATAGCTTTATTCTAAATTATCGCATGGTCATAGTAGAATGAAATAACACTAAATTGCAAAAGCCAGTCAAAGTATTTCTTTTTTTTTTTTTTTTTTTTTTTTTTTGTAGGCTATGTTGTTATTATTCACATAATTTAACAAACTATTTCAAACAAGCTTCCTTAGTCTATATGCCTTGTATTCTGAGTTTTTACATCTGCTAAATGTTCCTGGGGCATTATATTATTCTTGAGGTACTTCGATCTGATGACATTTTCAGAAGTCTGTTCAGTTTAATAAGGGATGTTTTAAAGCTGCTGAGTCATTTACGCAGGTTTAAAGGCACAGAAAAAGATGACAAATGTGGACAGATTGCTAGCATAGTGATATCAATAAATTCTACACTGATGCAGTGAGCAAGCTGAAAAAATAAATACCTGTTGGCAGTAGAGTTTTGATACTTACTTTACTTTTACTTTGAGGAAAGTGAATTTTTACATCGTCTTTTCCTTGAAAGGGGATACCCTGAAGATTTAATAAATAATATTAAATGTGAAGTGTTAGCAAATAGGAAGGAAAAGTTTGGCCCTGTTTTGGGGGAAGTTAGAATTAGTGTGATGCAGCAGAATGCAGAGAACTTAGTACATTATAATACTAGTAGTGCTTTTATCACTGAGTTCAATGTAAATATTTTAGGGCTCAATAATACTGTGAAAAGTGAATGGGAAAGGTTCATGGGATTTACGGACTTGACATTTACTGACAAAGGCCCGCTTAAATTTGTTTTTAAGAGGGGTAAACATTTGAAAAATTTGTTGGAAGCAAATAAAGCTGACAGTAGGACCCTTAGTAACAAACGCAAAGGTACATACAAATGTGGGGGGATGCCAACAATGTCAATATGTGGCTAACAAGGAAAGTATAATTTTGATAAGTCGGGGTAGAATATTGTAAAGCTACAAGTATTATAATTATAATAGAAAAAGAGTGGTTTATTTGGTGACTTGTAACCAGTGCTCTTCATTTTATGTAGGCAAAACGGAGCGCAAATTGAAGAGATGTATTTACGAGCATATATATGACATTAAAAACAAAAATGAGACTAATGCCCTTTACAAGCAAGGTCAGGCTAGTTTTAATTTCTTTGTATTAGAAAATATCCTGTTTGACATCAGGGGAGGACCCTGGGACACCTGCCTAGAATTCAGAGAATTGTACTGGCAGATATTCCTGGATGCAGGTAAACAGCCTGGACTTAATGGGTACATCTCCATCTTACCCTTATTAAAATTAAGAGCAGCTAAGCTCTGAATTAGGGTATTATGGTATTTTTATTTATGTCTCTTATTAGTTTTTTGCCACCTTTATGATAAAGTCCCTACCTATTTGAATGGGTGTTATTTTCTCTTGAAAAGAAAAAAAATGTTTTAGGAAAAGTTTTAACTTTGGCCAGTAGAAGGCGTCAGATCACTACTTTTATTGTTTTTTTCTGTTTCACTGCCTTAACACCCTTATATATATATATATATATATATATATATATATATATATATTAAAGAATTACTTAACATTTATAATAATGAATTTTAGAATTATATGTTTTAAAATGGTGTATTTATTGGTTTTATTGTGAACATTTTAGGTATTGATGAGTTGGTATGTATATATATTAATGAGTGTAGGGATTTTTATGATGATATGCAAAATGTACTTTTTTAAGAATAGGGTTGCTAATGATTTAATTAGGAGATGAATTTGATTGGAGTGTTGATTATTTGATAATGTATATCAATGTTGATTTTTCTTGTACTTGTGATTGTCTGAAGAAGTCTGCTGAGGTGGATGAAAACGTGTTAGAATTGTGTAGCGTTCGTTATTAAGTATGTCTGTGCTGCTGGAGTCTCCATTTCACCTTGTGGTTATTTTAAATATGGACAGATTACTAGCATAGTGATATGAATAAATTCTACACTGATGCAGTGAGCAAGCTGAAAAAATAAATACCTGTTGGCAGTAGAGTTTTGATACTTACTTTTGTGGCAGAGCATCAAAATAAAACAGCCACAAATGCTTCTAACATTTCGAAATTAGGTCAACATTTTCCACGGATTGTGCCAGAGTCAGGTTTCAGACTTTGATCGATTAGGATAGAGGTTTGTTGATTATCAGACTTCATGTCTGGGTGGCATTACTATGAGAAATGATGTTACTTATGATGACTACTGGCATCAAATCAATAAAAATACCAGGCATAACAAACAGCAGTAATATCCATGTCAGGCAGAATTTGCAAGTACAGTTTTAACTCTTTCACACTGAACTACTCACATACAACATACTTCCTTTGTTGTTAAGCTCAGCAAAAAAAATGTTTAACAGAGGATGTGCTGGTACAGTTACACTGACTTTAGTTAGCAGCGTATTTATGCAGATATACAATGACAAACTAGGGAAATGTTGAGGAAGCATCATAAATTCAGGTTCAGGAAGTGTGAGGGTATTTGTTAAATATAAAGAAAACCTGGTTCTCAAAAGTAATCAAAAGATTGCAACAAAGTGACAAAAATATCAATGTTTTTAGCAAAATAAAATCTCCCTTTTAATTTTATGGATGAGATGTTATGTGATTTCATAGACTGCTTTCTGGGATCAAACTGCAAAGGACTTGTTGCAGATAAGCAGAAATGTCCATGAAGATTATAAATTCTATAGCACAAAGCATCATCAAGGAATTAACCTTAAATTCAAACATTACCAGCTAAGGACATTACACAAAGCTAGTGTGATATGTTTTAGAAAACTTAAAATAATTACATTTTGCCAAGAAAGGAATTCTGGATGAAAACAATAGCCTTTCAATGGCTATATAAAGAGTAGTATGGCATAATTGGGAACATATTTTTGATTCTGGCACAAAATAAAGTTACTGATGATACAGACATAGAATACAATATCTTTTTCTGCCAAGCATATATAGGTTTATGAGAAAATACATATTTGTCCTACTCGTATATTAAGAATATTAAATGCATTTTCCCCTCTGCAGATTTGCATATAATGCATACATTTGGATTCAGATACTTATATTTGCTGTTCAGGAAATAAATCTCAATCAGCGTCTTCTACCCAACGTCACTTTGGGATTTAGAATATTTGACTGTTGTTCTATGGAAGCAAGAGCAATGCATGGTGCCTTCTGGATGCTTTCCAGCCAGGAAAATCCTATTCCAAACTACAGATGTGAGAATAGGTCAAGGTTAGCAGCCGTACTTGGAGGCTCATTGTCATCAACTTCTGTCCCTCTGGCACATATTCTTGGGCTCCACAGGTACCCACAGGTGATTGCTTTGTAATATTTAAAGGAAAAAGACATTCATTCAAGACTAACTAGGCTGACAACTTCTTATTTTAAACACATTTCCATGCTTTGAGAGATTAAGTCTCTATGAAACAATGAAACATTCTGTAATCAATACCATGGATATTGGTCCAGCTCTAGGGAACAGAGGAGTGAAGCTCGGACTATCAGTCAGATGTCCAGTATCTGAGTAATAGCTCAGATGCTGGCAGAGCTGGGGGGGGAGGGTGATAATAACCAACAGGATTGGCTTACCCTTTCTAAGGGGAGGGAGAAGTCATTCCAAGTCTATCAATGCTTCAGAGCAAGAAGAGGCTTGAATGAAAGCCATTGACAAGAGTCTTAGATTTGGAATTTAAAGCTGGTAAAGAAACTCTTGTGTGTGTGTGTGTGTGTGTGTGTGTGTGTGTGTGTGTGTGTGTGTGTGTGTGTGTGTGTGTGTGTGTGTGTGTGTGTGTGTGTGTGTGTGTGTGTGTGTGTGTGTGACAGAGCATGTGCATGTCATGTCGAGGTATGGCACAGGATTTCCACAGTAATGGTGTCATATCACCACCAGGGAGAGGGTTTATGACAAGGTAGAATGATTCCATAGCATTTGTCCAGAATAATGCAGATCTTTGATGAGGTAATGCAGACCACTGACGAGGAAACACTTACCAACTGGTGCCAGGAAGATAAGGAAACCCTCTATATCTCAGTCTGAAGGATACGCAAGACTCACTCAGCTGTTGGGATAGAGTGCGCTTGGTCATAATAAGGGGATAAAACTGAGTCTTTCTATTGACCCTGTCCTGTGAGGTAAGCAGGATGCATCTGTTCATAGAGCCAGTGTACTTACCTCAACTGCACTGCAAGTATATACATGGGAGCACAGATGGAGCATAAAGTACCCAGTATGGCTGCCTGAATGGCAGCCCAGTGCAGAGAGAGCTTGCCTGGATCCAACAAGCAATTCCCAGGTAAAGGAATAAATTGACACATCTGACTGGAGGGAGCAGCTTGATAGGATGGTAAGCCCACAGACAAAATGACAAGACTATATGGCAGACTACAGGAAGTTATATATAGTCGTGGGTCATCGTACTGTTACAAATTGTTATAGTTCAAACTAATAGTTTGTTGATATAATTAATAATGATTAAATTCTGAGTTTGTTGAAGTGGCATCAGCAAAAGTATAGTTAAGTAGATTAGTCTCTAAGTAGAATTCTCCAAGATACCTCTTATTATCTACATATAATAAGACATAATCCCAATTAATTGTAAGCAAGTATCAGTGCTGAACGGCTGTGTCTAAAATGTCTGCCTTGGTCTCATACTGAATATACTGAAATATACAGCAGGCTGCTGCAGGCCAATGCCTTAGGAATGGTATCTAATATGTATGTAAACAACATTAGCGTGAAACTAAACAGTATTCTTTTTGTGATATTGTTTACGCATACAGACTCTTTCACCATAACAGATGAAGACACAAAAATGATTTTCCATATTAGAACACAGTTTATACATTCAAGCAGTTTGGGGGCACATGTGACATAAGCTACCACTGTCCCCAAAGCCAAAGAAAGAAATGTAAATGATATTCAAAGTGTGACTTATTTCTTTGGAAGTCTGATCTTTATTATTATTATGTTGCTTTGTGATAATCGGATCGGTTTATTGCACTGTGTATAAGCTGCTCAAAGGTGAAATGCAGTTTCAGGAAATAGAGGCATGCAGAAAGTCTAGACAAATGTTCCTGGCCCAATGTGGGGGAGGAATGGAGGCCAGAGCATGACCCAGATGACCTGAATTTGATAAGTGGCTCAGGCATTTGAGAAGATGGGCAGAAGTGGTGGGAAGGAGCAGCAATTGCCTATTCTGGGAAGAAGGGTAGGGCCATTGCCTGTGATCTGACACACCTTTCATGATGAGTGTAACTTGTGATCTCATGGTAGAGTGCTTTAAGAATTCAAAGCCCTAAAGATAACTGACTGCCTTTAGTGATACATGTGTCATCAGCAACTCTGCCCATTTAGAGTTAGCAAACAACATCCCCATGTGGCTTTTCAGATGGTACCATACTGGGATTTCATGATCTCCTCCAACAGTTGTTACATTTACTGGGCAAGTTGGATTTATTTTTTTGCAGAGAAGTTAGAGCAGAAGATTGAGGAAAGAGTCCAGGACATGGCTGATGGATGACAGCCATGGGAGTAGGGGAGACAAGGTCTGTATGAATACATGGGCATTATTTGCTCAGAGTGAGCCACTGGATGTTTACTGTTTCTATATTATGTGTCTAATTTACAACAGGTTTTGAAAGGAATTTTCTATGTTATTCAGTTTGGCTATTTTTACTCAATTTGGCCAGACACATGACTGTTTTAGTAAAATAAATGCTTGTTTTCTAAACCTACCACAGCCTCAAATATAGTTTAATACCTAGTTAAAATATGCATTTAAACTGGTAGCTCTGACATATGCATTTGCAATTCTAATGTTGTGATATGTATGTGACAGAATGTGCTGTTACATGTTTGTGATAATATATTGTCCACCCTGTGAAAACAAAGCAATATTAGAAAGACAATGTTCTATAAATGACAATAAATCTAATCACAGTGTATAATATAAAAAGAAAAATAGACAATGGAAGCTATTAATTCTGAAAATATAATGAGACATGAAAAGTCTTCATTGCTTTGAAAGTACAAATTTTAAGCTATTCAGAAATTTTATACTAGCACTGGACCACATACAAGAAATTCCTGAGTTAAGCTACATTTTAAAATTAAGAAAAAAAAACAGGCAATCTAAGAGTACAGGGGTGGCCAGTATATTTGAAAGTCCCACTTCCCCACAATAGCAAACATTAAAGCAGCATGTCAGTTAAAAAGTAAAAAAAAAACTCATTAAAAATATTTCTTGAGAAACCCAAACCACAACTATTATGGTTATATATATAAGGTACAGAGCAGAAAGTCCCAGTAAAAGAAGTGGGTGACCAGATACAATTATGCTTCCTACCCTTGATATAACCGCATATGAGCAAGTGAAAGTATTACTGTTACACAGAGCAGAATATAAAGTGCGTCTGTTATGTGAGACCATAGTACACCCAGATGACAAGGTGAAAATATAAATTAAAAATTTTGTGTCAAAAATTTGTGCTCCCAATTGCAAGCACCTTTCTCAGAAATGATTTTTTTCTCAAGATCTCTAGAAATGCTAAAAATACAATTTAAAAAACAGAATGATATAAAACAGTGGGTACTACTAAGATAGTTGACATCAATGAAATGTAAGCTAATGAAACAAATAAAGAAATGGAAAGTTATGCATCATATGTGATGTGTGTGAATGAAACATGTAACAAAGAAATAAGGCACTGTAAAGATCCCAGTAAAGAGACATATGTGTGCACATTCTGAAATGCTAAACCACTTTGCAAAAATATATAGTAATAGCAATAGTAATGAAAAAGTACAGAGAAAAGATGGCTGACAAAAAGTGAAACAAATTGAAAGCGAACATGCATACAAAATATACATAAGAGAGAAAACTGACAAGTTGAATGGGCAACATATATGTGTGTGTGTGTGTGTGTGTGTGTGTGTGTGTGTGTGTGTGTGTGTGTGTGTGTGTGTGTGTGTGTGTGTATTACACACTCAAACACAGCAAGTAAGAGTGACAGAAACACAAGTATGGCAATAATAGCAAAGATAATGGACTTTGAGGTGAGGGTGTTGCACGATTCTGTTAACAGACTGACAGCAACTTCAAGCTTTTCCTCCCACGTTTCAAAACACAGTACATCTGTAGTCAATGTTGCAGAATACATAACTGAATTAAGATGGGGTTCCGGGAGATGCTAGGTCCCCAGATAGAACAGATGTACCAAGGTGTATTTTGGAGCACTTTTTTCCATGCTTTGATTCACTGTTGGTCTGAACAGCAATGATGAGTAAGGATTTCAATTCTGTTTTCTTTAAAGGAAGGAGTACATTGTGCAAAAAGTGTCATGTTCAAAGCTCATAAGACAGTAGTCCCCAATGAACTGAGAAGATAAAAGTTTGCAAGGATACCTAAGCCGTATCTGGGAAGAGTATTTGCCTTCACTCTTCCCAATAAAAGTTGTGTTTTGTTTAGCTGTCTGGTGTTAGACTTATTGAACTGCAGTTCATTGACTTTACATTGTAAAACCTATTGATTGTTTTAACAGACAAAAGACCCATCTCGCAAACTACTGTGCTTTGTACTTCATAAGGTCACAAGTTATCGCAATCATTGTTTTACTGGGGGGGGCAAGCTCCTGCATCCCTTTTGTGACAGACTGATCCATCCCCCTGCTACTTATATGTACCAACTCCCACAATGCATAAGCACAGAGAACAAGGACCAGTATGATCTCTATAGTTAGAACTGTTGCCTACCAGCAGTGCTAGTACTCAGGATTTTTAGTTTTTCAGACAGTTAATCGCTAAGTCACTGGGACACCTGACAAGAGAAAATTGACCATCTGCCTTTTATTAAACACTCTTTTGTACAAATGGATGACATACTTCTCCTGATCTTCCCTGTAAACTCTCCATACGTTAAGCAGATGCTCTAGTAGGTATTAGAATGATTTGTGCAGTGTCTGAACACTTGATGCACTCCCTTTGTGACACCAACTGGTCCTTTTTACAATTCATAGGTTCATAGGTGCGTACTAGGCTAATGGCCCTGGGGCCTTTACAAGCCTAGCCCATACGATTACCCTGGCATCATGCCACCTGACCTTAGTTCCCAGTGCCTCTATCAAATAGAGTCACTGGAGTGATCCCTGGGGTGAACTTTCTATTTCCCATCCACTCATCAAGATTTCTCTTGAAGAGGGCTAGTGAGGTGCTCTGCTTGACATAGGAAGTCTATTCCATAGTATGGGGCAGTCTCTGGATTATGAACCTGTTCCTCCAGCATGTTCTGTTGATTGTGGTAATGAGGTTGAGGTCTCTGGAGCATGTCGTGCAGAGGGATTGGGATTTCTTTAGATGTAGCATTTCTAACAGAGCTGGGTCAGACATGTCTTTGTAAGTCAAGCAGAGATTGCCTCTTAGTAGATGACAGGAGACAGAGAATAGCTGAAGTTTTTTGAGTCTGTCCATGTAGGACATGAGTTTAAGGCCTAGGATCCTCTTCATGAGGTAATTTTGTGGCCTCTTCAGCTGTTGCAGGTGTCTAGTGAGGTACATGCCAAATGGGGCATTGTACTCAATGATTGGTCTAATGAGGGAAGAGTAGAGAGAAATGATGACCTCTTTCTTCCTGGATGCAAAACCTTTGGTAATGAGATGTGCCACATAGGAGAACTTTCTGACCACAGTGGTAATGTGGTAGTCGAAGAAGAGGTTGCTGTCAACCTGTGTCCCCAGATCTCTTATAACACCTTCAGTGTTCAGTGGGCTCCCATCGATGTGGTAATTAGTGGGAACTGAATTTTTCCCAAAGGGGATGACGAAGCATTTTTTCCCATTAAGCTTAAGGCTATGGTTTCAACACCAGTCATTGGTCTCAGTGATGCCTTTCTGTAGGATGTCTGCATTACTTGGGGAGTTAATAATGGCTCCCAGATTGCAGTCATCTGCGAATTTGGTCAGCCAGAGTCCCTTTGCGTTGGCCTGGACTTCTGAGAAGTAGATGCCAAACAGGAGAGGACCCAGGACTGATCCCTGTGGGACTCAACTCATGACTGGTCAGCAGTCTGACTTGGAGTCCGCTACTTTCACACTGTGTCTTCTATCTGTGAGCCAATTTGCAACCCACCTAACAATATAGGGGTTGATGCCTAGTTTGGTGAGTATATCAATAATTCCTGAGTGAGAAATGGTATCAAAGGCTTTGGCCAGATCGAGGTAGGCTGTATGAACTCCTTTACCTTCATCCACCGCTCTGGTGACTAAGTCAGAGAAGTCAACCGGCTTAAGCAGGCATGATCTACCTTTCACAAAACCAAATTGTATGGGATCTAGAGTTTGGAGATTCCCTATATCCTTGTTAATTAGGTCCATGATGATGCGCTCCATAGCCTTACATATCAGGCTTGTCAGGCTAATGGGGTGATAATTTCCAGGGTCTGTAGTCGCTCCTCTTTTATGGCGAGGGATGACTGTAGCAGTGCGCCATTTGGTAGGGACAAAGCCTGAGGTGAGGCTGTGAGTGAACAGAGCACACAGATGTGTTTCCAGTTTACTTTGCAATTCATGTAGAACACAGCCAGGGATATTGTTAGGTCCCATGGAAGCTGTATTCTTGGCCTTAGACAATGCAGTAATGCAGGGTGCCTGGCATTCTTCCGGTATTGAGATTGGTCCTTTAGGGGGGAGAGAGGGATAAAGTTGGCTCTGAATCTGTCGGCCAGTATGTTGGCAATATCTGTTGGCTCAGTATAGACGTTACCATTGTGCAGTGACTCAGAGCAAATCTGGGTATTGCCATGGAGATTCTTGATATAACTAAAGAAGGCTTTGTGGATGGTTTTAGTGTCAGCCGCAATTCTGCCTTCAAAGCTGGCTTTGGAGGTTTTGATGAGGGATCACAACTTTTTATTGAGGCTAATAAGGGAATTTTTCCAATCTTGGGACTTCACCTTTTTGTGCAACAATTTCTTCCTTCTGTTGTTGAGTTTATTAATAGCAGGGGACTACCAGGCTGGCTTCCTTTTTTTTGGAGGAGAGCATCTTGGTTCTGTTGGGTATGATATGTTTCATGCATTTATGTATGTGTTCGTACAGTGCATTAGTGTATGATTCAGCAGTCATGCATCCTTTTTCCATTGGCATGGGTGTTGTGAAGTTGGCCACCTCTGTTTGTAGGAGTCCAAAGTCATATTTGGAGAAGTTTTTCATGGTGGATACCTTTGTGGGGTGTGCAGTTGAGATGTGGATTTCCATGGTGATTAGTTTGTGGTCGGATCTAACTAGGGAGGAATTCACTACTGGTATAGAGGAATGGTTGCCCATGTTAGTAATAACCAGGTCAAGGATGTGGCTTCCTCTAGTGGGGGTAAGAATGAGCTCATCCAGGGTATTGGAATTGATAAATTCCAGGAAGCGTTGGGCCAGTGCATTGGTGCTTGAGTAGTTTTCCTAGTTGATGGAGGGGTAGTTGAAGTCTCCTAGTATGAGAGTGATGTGTTGGACCTTGATAGATTCCAGGGTGCTAAGGAATGTTGAGTGAGAGTCTAGGGACATGGTTGGGGACCTATAGCAGGCTATGACCTGGATTGCAGTCTTACCCAAGTTAGTTGTACCTGAAGTATCTCAGATGCATTATGCTGGGCTACTAGTCTGGAGGTGTGCATATCCTTTATGAATATGGAGACCCCACTGCCTTTGGAGCTTTGGTCCATGTTTCAGGGCCAAAAGGTGTGGGATGAGTTATAGCCTGGTAGAGCAAGGGTGCTTTCTGATGCTTTAAACCAGGTTTCTGTTACAGCACAAATGTCGATGTTCTCCATTTTTAGTAGTGCTTTGAGTAAGTGCCTCTTGAGAGTTAGACTTCTAGCATTGAGCAGCATGACCCTCAGATTGCATTTATTTATAGCTGTTATGGTTGTAATTTGGTCTTTGAAACACCACCTAAAAAAGGCAATATAGAGGTGGCAAGAGCCTTAGCCAGTACCAGGAAACCCAGGGGTGGCAGATGCAGGCCATCTCTGGCAAAGCATCGAGATCTATCAATCATGTCATCCCAAGCAGACAGATACTGGTTCCCCTCAGAATGACACCAGAAACTTAGCCAATTGTTGAAGTCAATAATTTTCTGCTTGTACTGTCGTATCATTCTGGGTGATGGTAGGATGATGCTCAGAGCTAGTATCATACCTGCCTGGGCCACATAATCCAAGAGCTCCACCATGTCTCTTTTCATGTAGTCTGGGGAGGTGGGTCTCAGGACATTCACACCCACATGGACAATGACAGAGTCATACTTGTACTTGTTGTGGAGTGACCTGAGTGTGTGTGTTATGTGTCAGATTCTGGCACCTGATAGACAGCTGACTATTACTTTCTCCTTATTCAACCTAGTGAGTGGGACATCTGTGTGCCTTACTATTGTGTCACCTAGGATTAGTGTAGTGGGCAAGGTGTTTAGCCTTAGGGGCTTAGGTTGAGGGGCACACTGTGGAGGTGAGCTGTGTGTCCTGTGGTTTGTGCTGTGTTGTGGTGGCTGAGTGCATTTCTGTCTTGGAGGTCTCTGTTGTTTGCGTAAATTTCTATTGAGTGCCTCCGCGAAGGTGGGTGTGTGGTTTGTGTTTTATGTGAGAGCTGTGATAGTGGGTGTTCTGGAGGGCTATGTGTTCCATGTGGTGTGGTGCAAGTGTTGACCTTCTCCTCTTGACCAACTTGTCCGATCTTGGCTGGAGAGTGCATAGCTTCCAATTTGGTGATACAAGTGCATCTCTCACAAGTCAGAGTGTTGGGAGGTAAGAGGAGAGGGTTGTCTGTGTACATGAGGCAGTTGCTACACTGCCTCAGAATGCCCAAGTGCACCAGGTTAATAGGAGAAAGCACAGGGAACTGCCCTTTAATCATGCCAGGTGGGGTGGTCACTATGTACTGGAACTATTTCCATGAAGAATGACTAGTGCTGATGGCTCTTAAGAGTGCTATAACAATTGCTACAAAAATCTGTTGAAGTGCAACACAGTTACGCTATTTGAAGTGCAAGAGAGAAAGAACTAGCTAGATCTAAGGGAAAAACTGAAGAGCAGACTTTCTGGCACCAGTAATAGTTTACCTCAGCTCGGCGCCGCTGGGCAGAGCTTAAACAAGCGCAAACCCGTGCAAACGCAGGCTTTTAAACCAGGAAGTTGAAAATGATGTAAAAACTGCCCAAACATTCAATAAACTACAGTTTCTGGGCCAGAAACCACTCCTCTTGTGGTAGATAGGCTACCTAGTGCTTACCACTCCCACTGATAAGCTAGAAGGCTTCCCTTCAACACAGAAAGGCTTGGGTGGTTCAGAAGTTTACAAACAGTCCTGAATACAGCAAATCTGTATCAGGACTAGACTAGTTACAGGAAAGACGGTTAAAAAGCTTATTACTTTTTTTTTTTTTTTTTACAGAAGAACAGCTAAAACAGCAGTAAAACAATTAAAATCCAGTGCAAATTAGCACACTTGAGTGCATAGCAATATTAAAGCAAATACAGTTTAAATAAATGCAATTAAATTATAAAATGACTAAAAAATGTGCAGAAAGCAGTAAATTAGGAAAAAATTAAAATGGAGGCACTTAGAGTATCAGAAAACAACACTAGCAAATATATAAATAATTCAGTCAAGCAAAAATTAAGACAGTGGAGAGCTCTGAACAGTTAAAAAGTGCCAAAAATGTACTTATCAGCTCTATATTTCTAGATTGTTTGAGAAGCACACTCAGTCAGAACACAAGGATATTCTGGCCATGGTAGATTCTAGCAAAGTGTTTTTTTTTATAAAGTGGAAAGGGAGAAAGGAGGAACAGAATATAATTCAAGGTTAAGAAACTAAGTGGGTTGGCCTTCTCAAACATTATTTCTGTATTAGGTAGAATGAGCTAATGACACTAGACTGGGAGGAGTGTTCCAGATCAAATTTACATTATGGGTGGGCAACTGCAAAGCCACTGAGTATATACTACAGCTACTAGCTTCTCACAAACAGAAAATACAACTCTCAGTATGAAAAAGTAGTTTACACTTAAGTAATTCAGTAAAATTGCAATTACAGTAATGAAACACTATCTAGCAATGAAAAATACAGTTAAAACAGTACACAAATGCAGTGAAACAGTAAAAAAGCTTTATAACAGTGCAAACTGTAGCAGATTAGCTGTATAGCACAATTATAAGTGTTAAAAAGTGCAATTCAATGAAATAAATGTAAGAAATAACTTATACTGCTCTTGGAGTCTTAGGGAATTTCTGCTTTGTCCCAGTGATGAATCACCACTCCATAGTCTGGTAAAAACAAGCACACACTCTGCAGACACAGGGTTTAAATACCAGAAAAGATGGAAGAATCTAGAAACTCAAATTACTACCCAGTCCTGCTAGCCCCTACTCTTTCAGCCAATCACTCATGCCAGAGAAAGTCAGGCAACCCTGTTACTCTCACTCACAGAGAAGACAAAACACTATCAGCAGAAGATGGCTGGCAGAAACACAGGAAACTCAACAAACAAAACAACCAGGCCTGGATAACAGCAGGCCTCTATCCAGACTATCATACCTGACTAGAACATAGAAACCTCATAAAAAATGCACAGAAAAGCATAGATAGAGCACTCACAAACAGAAAACACAACTCTCATAATGCAAAATGTTTACAGTTAAGTAATTCAGTAAAAATGCAATTACAGTAATGAAACACTATCTAGCAATGAAAAATACAGTTAAAACAGTATAAAACAGTACATAAATGCAGTGAAGCAGTAAAAACAGCTTTATAACAGTGAAAAATGTAGTGTATTAGCTGTATAGCACAATTATAAGCGTTAAGAAGTGCAGTTCAATGAAATAAATGTAAGTAATAACTAATTCTGCTCTTGGAGTCTTAGGGAATTTCTGCTTTGTCCCAGTGATGAATCATCACTCCACAGTCTGGTAAGAACTAATGGTTTGTATAGAAGATCAAAGTTGTTTACAAGGGATACCCAAGTGTAACAGTCAAAAATGCAGTTTAGAATTGCCCAGCAAACCTTCCACTATGGAAACTTACTTCCTGTTTGGAATCAATTTTGCAATCACAATCAGTTACTTGCACCTTCTCATATGTTCAAAGCCCTCCTTTCAAGCATGCAGTGCCTATGAAAGAACAACCTTGCAGCCTTACTAGGCTTTGCATCACTGAACTTTGGAAAGTATATATGGAGTGTCCTTGAGATACTTCAAACATTATTATTCCTTGCAGTTGAGTTAAATAATCAGCTCAACAAAGTACTGCACATCAGTTGGCCATGTCATGCCTATTGACAAACATCAGCGCTTAGATTACTCTCTCTGGCAAATCTATGGGGTTCTTAAACTCTTCTTGCCCCACTATTCCATCCAGCAAAACTAGCTTATTATATTTAGGCTATTTTGTTTATTAATTTAAGCTTATTTGATAATTTTTGTAGTACAGTACTTGTTAGAGAAAGTACTTGGCTATTCAGCTATGAACACTGCTACAATCCAGTATTAACAGGGTAAGAAAAAGTTAGTATGACAGTCGTGTTGTTAGTTTCAATAGTTCCTTTTATGCTTACAGTGTTAAAATATTGTTCCAATTCTAGTGATAAACAACAACTCAAAGGATACTAGATATGTATCATTCTGATAATAAATTGAATGATACATTATTTTTCATTTCTGTATGCTATTTATTATATCTAGCTGTATTGCCATATGATTTACCTACTTTATTTACTATTTTATTATATTATCTATTCTGTTAATCAAAAAAAATGTTACTACTATAAAAATGGTGCTGACTGAGTCCTGTATGCAGGAATTAGCAGAGTAAATCAGGATGAGATCTCAATGCATTTTCCTTGAGCAATAAAAAGTTGTATTCTGTATGCTTATACTATAAGAACATTAAATAGTCCTGAATAAGTCTCACAAAGTGGTTAGATATGACATTCAAATTGTGATTTTCCTAATATAAATTGATCTAAATGTTTAAAGTGAGCCTCTAAATAATGAAGGTGCAAAACTGAGGCAACTGTTTTACCACGGAGTATGTGGGCTCATTCACTCTTGGAGGAGTCTTGGATATGCATCTGTTTTGAATATGAATGCAATTTTATTTGAACGGAGAAACATACCACCTATCATTTAAGACCAATCAACCTTTTAAGTCTGTTTAATTGCTGTAGTTAGACTCCAATGATCCTACTACCTTTGCACACTTTCATATGCCTTTGAACTATCCAGAGCTGACACAAACCCTTCTCCTATCCTTTCTTCTACTAACTCCTCATGTAGAGAATTCAGATGACCTCCTGCCCTCCTACTAAAGCCATGCCATCTTATACCTACCTTGAATTTTACAGCATCTGGCTGTAATTAGTGACCCCTTCACCACATCCTTATTTTACTCATTACATGACCTACGTGATACATTAAGATGTTTCATGCCATGCATTCCTCAAGTCCTGTCTTTCCTAAATGAATAGCAGCTCAACACACTTACCTTCTCCAGTAATAATATACATACATCCTCCATTATAACAGCATCTTGGTTATCGCCATCAGGAGCCTGACCATCTGATGCATTCCTTTTTGCCATTTACTGCTGCCAGAACATGACCTAGTTCAGAAGCAACCTTGTCAGAACTCTTTAAAATAGAAAGATTTTCTCATCCTTGCTGGAATTCATTCCCCCCGACTACAGACAAATGCATTTTTCTACTGTACTTTTGTACTGATCTATATCATTCATCTTAGCAATGTGATTGCTGTGATTCTTAAGCCTGACAAATACTGTAGCCTGTGCATATATTTAAGAGATCAGAAAGGGGTGTATAACTTCCTGAAATAGTCAGTGTCTGTCCATTTTTACATTATGTTATACGTGCTGTAAGTTTTCTGTGCACTATAGTGCATATGTAGAAATAGTAGCATTGTGAGTATCCAATAAATCAGATACACACCAGTAACACTGTTATTATTCTAACTCTTCACATTGCTTCAGTAAATCAGATACACACCAGTAACATTATTATTCTAACTCTTCATATTGTTTCAGTAAATCAGATACACACCAGTTGTTGTTGTCTTTTGGCTTTTCTGGTTAGGGGTCGCCACAGAGGAACTCCGGTCCACTAATAATTGGCAGTAGATTTTCACGAACGCCAAGGTGCCAGCTCGATGTTCAACCTTCAACGAAGGCACGCCCATTTACGCATGTCTTTCGAATGCCCACCCAACTGCAGGGAGGACATGCAGACTCCACACAGAAGGCACTCCCCACACTCCAACCGAGAATCGAACGGGAGAACAAACTCACATTGTTTCATTAAATCAGATGCACACCAGTAACATTATTCTAACTCTTCATATTGTTTCAGTAAATCAGATACACACCAGTAACGTTGTTATTCTAAGTCTTAACATTACTTCAGTAAATCAGATACACACCAGTAACATTATTATTCTAACTCTTCACATTGTTTCAGTAACTCAGATACAGATCAGTAATGTTGTTATTATTCTAACTCTTCACATTGTTTCAGTAAATCAGATACACACCAGTAACATTATTATTCTAACTCTTCACATTGTTTCAGTAAATCAGATACACACCAGTAACATTGTTATTATTCTAACTCTTCACATTGTTTCAGTAAATCAGATACACACCAGTAATGTTGTTATTCTAACTCTTCACATTGTTTCAGTAAATCAGATATACACCAGTAACATTGTTATTATTCTAACTCTTCACATTGTTTCAGTAAATCAGATACACACCAGTAACGTTATTATTCTAACTCTTCATATTGTTTCAGTAAATCAGATACACACCAATAACATTGTTATTATTCTAATTCTTCACATTGTTTCAGTAAATCAGATACTCACCAGTAACTTTGTTATTCTAACTCTTCACATTGTTTCAGTAAATCAGATACACACACCAGTAATGTTGTTATTATTCTAATTCTTCACAATGTTTCAGTAAATCAGATACACACTTAACATTTTTATTTTATTCTCTTTCTTCACATTGTTTCAGTAAGATACACACATTTATTCTAACTCTTCACATTGTTTCAGTAAATCAGATACACACACCAGTAATGTTGTTATTATTCTAATTCTTCACAATGTTTCAGTAAATCAGTAACATTGTTATTATTCTAATTATTCACATTGCTTCAGATACATTATTAAATGAAACAGCAGACATGTCCTCAATTACTATTATTAAACTGTACTGTGCCCAGTGGAACTAATCAATAAATGTTTAATCATTAATTCATAACTAATTACATCATAAGCAATACAGGACTGGAATTTAACCAATACAGGACTGGAAATGTCAACATTTAAGGACAGATGAAAAAGTTATGAGAATTTTGCGGTTTTATAGGTCAAAAGTGCCAACATTGCTATTATATTAACAAAAAGATTTCTCTAGGTTATGCACTGACTAACAACTCTTTCATACTACCTGCTTTAATTTCTTTCTATTGTTTGTTATAGCTATTTATTTTGGTTTGTTATGCAGTCATTTTTTTTTGTGCCTTTACAATGCTTTAGGACTAAAATCTGAATACTAAGTAAACTATGTAACACATAAATCAGCAGGTAGTTTGAGCTAATGTCTGATATTTATTCAGGCACTGCTGATTTCAGTATGTTCTGTGTTTATCTGAGCATCTTGATAATTATTACCTGCGTGCTATCAATGCTGTATTTATATTAGCGAACAATGGCATTTTCTGGCTATGTTTTTCTTCCTCTTATGAAATGTAGAAATGCCTTTTTCCCTCATTGCTTCTTTGTAATATATGATATATACAACACAACAGAATAACCCATAATTCAGTACTAAAATTAGATACAACTGAAATTTGTAACAGAAACTTAATTTAATAAGAAACTCTAATGATTCAACATGCAAAGCACAAAGCAGTATAACACTAAATAATAATAAAACTCTTTTACATGGAGAAATAAAGCAATAACACTAACTTTGAGACATATTTCAAATTCTTTCACAAGAAAACTCAGTGACCATCAAAAGTAGTTATTTATACAACAATGAAGAAAAAGAAGCAATTATAATCATCTTTGAACAATTGTGATTTCCTGAATCAGTCCATATAAATAAATAAATAAATATAAATAAATAAATGCTTAATTTGAACTGTTAATAGCAGCAGTCTGCATTTAAAGTGGAACAGCCTTACAAGACTTTCTGCGGATATATAGAGCTGAGTATATTTTTCTGTATTATTCTGTTATATAGAGCTAAATTGTTGCTTAGATATTTGTTGTCTTAGTGTTCTGCAAATATACAGAGATCAGTATATATTTTTTGGGTTTTATAATTTGCACTCTGATTCCTCACATCTCTGTTGAAACTTTCTTCCCACCCCCCTCATTGTGGTTTCTATTGCTTGTGTGTTGTTAACTCAAGGTTCCCTTAATTTGAACTGTTAATAGCAGCAGTCTGCATTTAAAGTGGAACAGCCTTACAAGACTTTCTGCAGATATATAGAGCTGAGTATATTTTTCTGCATTATTCTGTATTATAGAGCTAAATTGTTGCTTAGATATCTGTTGTCTTAGTGTTCTGCAAATATACAGAGATCAGTATATATTTTTGGGTTTTATAATTTGCACTCTGATTCCTCACATCTCTGTTGAAACTTTCTTCCCACCCCCTCATTGTGGTTTCTATTGCTTGTGTGTTGTTAACTCAAGGTTCCCTTAATTTGAACTGTTAATAGCAGCAGTCTGCATTTAAAGTGGAACAGCCTTACAAGACTTTCTGCAGATATATAGAGCTGAGTATATTTTTCTGCATTATTCTGTATTATAGAGCTAAATTGTTGCTAAGATATCTGTTGTCTTAGTGTTCTGCAAATATACAGAGATCAGTATATATTTTTTTGGGTTTTATAATTTGCACTCTGATTCCTCACATCTCTATTGAAACTCCCCTCCCCCTGTTCTAGTAGTAGTTTAAATTTGGTGGCTTTTGCAGTGCCTGCCCCACTGTAGATTTGATCTAGGACACTCCCCCAGTCCCATCTCTTTACCGCATTCTACCTAATAAACCCTTTCTGCACTTGCTTTTATTCCTTTTTAATTTAATTACATTTTTTCAAACTATGTGTGGACTAATATTGCTGCATACTCAAGTGTGCCAGCTTGCACTGCATGTGAATTGTTTTTACTACTGTTTTTGCTACTTTTCTGAAAAAAAAAAAAAATTGTAAGCCTGTTTCCTACCTTTTCTGTAATTAGTGTTCCAGATACAGATTTGCTGTATCCAGGACTATTTGTAAGCTTCTGAGCCCCCAAGCCTTTCTGTGTTGGAGGGAAGCCTTCTAGCTTATCAGTGGGAGTGGTAAGCACTAGGTAACCTGTCTACCACATAAGGAGTGGTTCTGGCCCAGAATTTGTAGTTATTGGCCATTTGGGCAGTCTTCCATCTCTCTCAACTTTCTGATTTGAAGGCATGCATTTGCACTTGTTTCTGTCCTGTAACTCCTGGGCCCATCTCATTTGCTCACTCAAAAAAAAAAAAAAAAAAAATCTGCTTTTACTGTATTTGTGTTTCTTCCTACTTTATTTTGCTTTTGCATCATCTTAAAAGTACTCAATTGTATTTATTGCTGCTTGGTGTAACTCATTCTAAGCCTTTTAGTTTAAGCACTTGGGCTTCAGACCAGTTGTTTTACATTAGGAAGGTTTGTGGTCTGCACTGTGGTGGCAGGACAAGTAACTTACATCCTTCTAAGTTGGGAACTGCTGATTGAGGGCTCAGTGTCTGTTATTCTAAAAGTGTATTAATTCTGTTTTAAGCACTTGGGCTTCAGGCCAGTTATTTTACATTAAAAGGGTTCGTGGTCTGCCCTCTTGTGGGAGGAGATGCTGGACTCTGTCCTTCTAGCTGTGAATTTCTGGTTAAAGGCTTATAGTGCCTGCATATCTAAACTGCTTCTTACTGAAATTGGTACACCTTGTTTGCTGTAGCATAGACTAGATCCAGGCCTGCTGAATCTAGCTTTTTTTGTATAACCTGAGCACTAATCCAGGCATTCTTTAAAGTATTCAATTGTATTTATTACTGCTTGGTAGTAACTTGATTAAAGTGTAGCTATCATTCTAAGTCTTTTGGATTAAGCACTTGGGCTTCAGACCAGTTGTTTTACATTAGGGAGGTTTGTGGCCTGCACTGTGGTGGCAGGACAGGTAGCTTACATCCTTCTAAGTTGGGAACTGCTGATTGAGGGCTCAGTGTCTGTTATTCTAAAAGTGTATTAATTCCGGTTTAAGCACTTGGGCTTCATGCCAGTTGTTTACATTAAGAAGGTTTGTGGTCTGCACTGTAGTGGCAGAACAGGTAGCTTACATCCTTCTAAGTTGGGAACTGCTGATTGAGGGCTCAGTATCTGTTATTCTAAAAGTGTATTAATTCTGGTTTAAGCACTTGGGCTTCAGGCCAGTTATTTTACATTAAAAGGGTTTGTGGTCTGCACTCTTGTGGGAGAAGAGGCTGGACTCTGCCCTTCTGAGCTGGGAATTTCTGGTTAAAGGCTTATAGTGCCTGCATATTTGAACTGCTTCTTACTGAAATTGGTACACCTTGTTTGCTGTAGCATAGACTAGATCCAGGCCTGCTGAATCTAGCTTTGTTTGTATAACTTGAGCACTAATCCAGGCATTCTTTAAAGTATTCAATTGTATTTATTACTGCTTGGTAGTAACTTGATTAAAGTGTAGCTATCATTCTAAGTCTTTTGGATTAAGCACTTGGGCTTCAGACCAGTTGTTTTACATTAGGAAGGTTTGTGGCCTGCACTGTGGTGGCAGGACAGATAGCTTACATCCTTCTAAGTTGTGAACTGCTGATTGAGGGCTCAGTGTCTGTTATTCTAAAAGTGTATTAGTTCTGGTTTAAGCACTTGGGCTTCAGGCCAGTTATTTTACATTAAGAAGGTTCGTGGTCTGCACTCTTGTGGGAGGAGAGGCTGGACTCTGCCCTTCTGAGCTGGGAATTTCTGGTTAAAGGCTTATAGTGCCTGCATATTTGAACTGTTTCTTACTGAAATTGGTACACCTTGTTTGTTGTAGCATAGACTAGATCCAGGCCTGCTGAATCTAGCTTTATTTGTATGCTGCTTGTTTGTTTGCTTATTTCCCTGAAATGCTAATTCCACCTAAAACCCGGCTTTTCAGTGCTTCTGTGGATCCCTAGTGATATCTGCATTGCTTACTGTACTTATTTCCTTGTTTCACTTGAAAGAAAGTTACTGTTTGTCATTTTTGCATTTAAGTTACCTGAAACACATTGCATTTAAGTTGCCTGGCACTTGCTCACTAAAGCAATTATATAAGTCAGCACTAAAATATTAAAAGCACTACACCCTCACAAACTCCCCTTGAGTACCTCGTTCCCCATTGGCCCTTTTTTTCAATTATAAAGGAATTCCCAATACTATTCTAGCATGTCCAAAGGTCAGTTGTCAATCTCCTCTCCGGTCCAGCTGGTGAATCTCGGAATCTTGAGGCAATGTTACAACTGCCTCATGTACACAGACAACCCTCTCCTCCTCCCAACAAATTCCAACACATGTGAGAAATTCAACCATATAGCCATATTGGAGGCTAAGCTCTCTCAACTCAGTACTGGCGAAACCAGTCAGGAGGAGAAGGCAACCACACTCACTACAATTCCAATCTCACATACACCTACCATGACAGCAAACCAAACACATAAACACATAAAAACATACTCGGAGGCTCTAAATAAAAATCTGCCTAAGCAGCAGAGACCTCCAAAGCAGACACCCAAGCAACCGCTACCCCAAAACAAAACTCGTGCAACACATAGCTCACAAAGCCAGTGTGCCGAACAGTCACAGCCCTTAAGGCTAAACAACACACCTGATACACTTGTAATAGGTGACTCTATCGTCAGGCACACTGACGTCCCACTCACCAGGCTGAACAAGGAGAAGGTCACGGTGAGCTGCCTGTCGGGCACTAGGATCCGCCACATAACACAAGCACTCAGGTCACTCCAAGGCAAGTACAAATATGACTCAGTCATTGTCCATGCTGGTGTGAATGACCTGAGATGTACCTCCCTGGACTACATGAAAAGAGACATAGAGGAGCTCTCTGAGCATGTAGCCCAGGCTGGTATGACCCTGACCTTGAGTAGCATCTTACCCTCACCAAGAATGATGCCACAATATGAAGACAAGATGATCAATTTCAACAACTGGCTTAAGTATTGGTGTCATACAAAGGGGATCAAATGCCTGTCAGCCTGGGATGACATGCTCGACAAGCCACGATGCTTCGCTAGGGACGGCTTGCACCTGTCACCCCGAGGCTTTTGGATATTGGCAAAGGCTCTTGCTACCCCCATAGTGCCTTTTTTAGGCAAGGCTCAAAAGACAAACCCATCTCCATAGGTATCACAAGGGATAAGAAACTAAGAGTAATGCTACTCAATGCCAGAAGTCTAAACCTTAAGATGCACGCACTCGAAACTCTCCTTAGCATGGAGAACATCAATATCTGTGCTGTAACAGAAACCTGGTTCAAGGCTCCCGAGAGCACCCCAGCACTACCAGGTTATACCTCATACCATGCTTTTCGGCCCCAAAACTTGGACCGTACTACAAAAGGAGGGGGAGTATCAATATTCGTCAAAGATACCCACACCTCCAGGTTGGTGGCACAGCACGAAGCATCAGAGACTATCCATGTGCAACTAACAGTGGGTAAAACTGCCTTCCAGTTTATAGCCTACTACAGACCACCCTCCCAAACCCAGGAACCCCACTCGGCCTTCCTGAGAACACTGGAAAATATGAAGGTCTCTCCAAACACCATTATATTGGGCGACTTCAACTACTCAAACATAGACTGGGAGCATTACTCTAGCTCCAACACCTTAGCCCAAAGGTTTCTAGAATTTATAAACTCAAATGCTATGGAACAACTTGTTACCACTCCCACAAGAGGGGAAAACATACTGGACCTGATCATCACCAACATGGGGACTCTATGCTACAGACCAGAAGTGTATCCCTCACTGGTAAGATCAGACCATAAACTAATCTCACTGGATATTCACATCCCGACTCCACCCCCTGCCCTGAAAACCACAGTGAAAAACTTCTCTAAAGCAAATTTCACACTCCTCAAAACCGAGGTGGAATCCTTCAAAGCCCCCGGGCCTGTGAAAAATATGGCCCAGACCGCAGAATCCTTTATAAAATCATTCTATGAACACCTTCAGGAATGCATGGATCATGCAATCCCAAATAAAACCAAGACCCAATCCTCCAAAGACAGACGTCCTGTCTGGTGGACCCCAGCCATAAACAAACTATACAATAGAAGGAAGAAGCTACTACATGATAGAGCAAAATCCCAAAAAGGGAAGGCATCTCTGATCAGTATTAGCAAAAAACTATGGGCACTCATAAAATCATCTAAGGCCAGCTTCGAGAGAAAAATTGCGCAGGACACTAATGATAATCACAAGGCTTTCTTTAGTTATGTTAGGAACCTGGGTGGGAATTCCCAGATATGCTCAGAATTAGTCCAAAATGACAAAAAATACACCGAACCCACAGACATTGCCAACATCCTAGCTGACAGGTTCAGCACAAACATCTCCCCCCCCCTCCCCACCAAAAGGGCAAATATTTATCCCAGCAGAGTGCTACCCCCTGACATCTCAGATGCTCAGGTAAGAGCTGCCCTCTCCAAAGCAAAAAAACACAGCATCAATGGGACCAGATGGTGTCCTGGGCTGCGTCCTACATGAACTCCAAGAAGAGCTAAACCCAAACATAAAACTACTGTTTAGTCTCAGCCTTACTACAGGATATGTACCCAAAGAGTGGCGTACAGCAACAGTGGTTCCTCTCCACCAAGGTGGTGCCTCAACGGATCCTGGAAACTATCGCCCCATAAGCCTGACTAGCTTGGTCTGCAAAGCTATGGAAAGGATCATCATGGACCTCATAAATAAAGATATTGGGGACCTACAGACACTGGATCCTACCCAGTTCGGCTTTGTTAAGGGCAGATCCTGCCTCTTAAACCTGGTTGATTTCTTTGAAACGGTCACCAAGGCCATTGACGAGGGGAAGGTGGTCCACACAGCCTACCTGGACCTCGCAAAGCCTTCAATACAATACCCCACTCGGGCATTATAGATAAGCTCACCAGCTTAAATATAAACCCCTATGTCACTAGATGGGTTGCAAACTGGCTGAAGGACAGAACCCACATGGTTAGAATTGCTGGAGCCATGTCAGACTCCAAACCAGTTACAAGTGGCGTCCCACAAGGCTCAGTCCTGGGACCTCTCTTGTTCGGTATATATTTCTCAGAGGTACAGGCCAACACGGAAGGACTGTGGCTGACTAAGTTCGCAGATGACTGCAAACTGGGCCATAATCGACTCTCCAGCCGACACAAGCATCCTCCAAAAGGGCCTCATAGAAACAGACAACTGGTGCCAGAGCCATGGCCTCAAGCTAAACACCAAAAGTGTATAGTCATCCCCTTTGGCAAAAACAAAGTGCCCACAAATTACCACATAGGTGGTAATCCATTAAGTACAGAAGAAGTAATTAGGGACCTGGGGACCCAAGTTGATAGCAATCTCTCATTTGACAACCACGTGACCAAAGTGGTTAGAAAAACATTTTATATAGCCCACCTAATCATGAAGGGATTCACATCTAGATCAGGGGAGGTCATCGTGCCTCTTTACTCATCCCTCATTAGGCCCATAATTGAGTACAATGCCCCTTTTGGGATGTACCTTACCAGACACCTGCAGCAACTGGAAAGACCCCAAAAGTACCTCACCAAGAGGATCATAGGGCTCAAACAGATGCCATATGCTGCCCGGTTAAAGAAACTCCAGCTCTACTCAGTGGCATACCGCCTGCTCAGAGGCGATCTGTGCCTGACGTATAAAGCCATTTTCAACCCGGAATTAATGGACATGCTGCACCTCAGAAAATCCAAATCCCATCGAGCTACGTGCTCGAGAGGCTTGAACCTCAGCACTGAAATAAATAGGACATGCTGGACGGACAGATTCATAACCCAGAGGCTCCCTTCACTCTGGAATAAAATCCCAGTCCAGGTTAGGCAGAGTCCCTCAGTGACTCTCTTCATGAGGAATCTTGATGAGTGGATGGGAGATCGTAGGTTTACGCTGGGTATCACTTCTGTGTCACTGTTAGACAGAGGCACAGTATACTAACCTCGTAAAAGGGCATAGCAAAATTAATTTAAAATGGGTGGCGAAAGCCAAACACACTCTGGCTAGGCTTATAAATGCCCTAGGGCAGATAGCCTAGTATGAACCTATGAACCTATATAAAGGCATGAACAAATTCAATATAAATGCATGACTAAACTTTTTCAGTAAAAATTACAGTTTAAAATACAGTCTGAAACAATTCCTAGACACTTGGAAGCTATATGTGGACTTGAAATTAAATAATTAAAATGAGAGACATCAATTCAGTACTTCCCTGGACCAACAAAACTGTCTCTAGCTATTTGGTTAAAACCTTCAAATGAGGAACATGGAGTTACTCCTCTGAAGATTTTAACTGAAGTGCTACAGATGGATTTGTTTGTCTTTTAAAACTTTGAAATGAAGTCTTTTGCTGCTATTATTTTAATCAGATACTAGTATATAACACTGAAATTAAAACTGGTAAAAATTAACACAACCTAATCATTTCATTATAATTCAGCCCTTTTTCAGTTTTTGGAAGTAGAGTTCTAGTATATCATTCAGCCCATAACCTTAAGTGCAGTTCAATCGGATCAGACAGTGACTCAAGATAAACTAATGTTGTTCTTCTTCTTTTGGCTTTTCCCAGTTAGGGGTCGCCACAGTGGAATTCTGGTCCGCTAATGATTGGCAGTAGATTTTTACGGTGCCGAGGTGCCAGCTCAACGCTCAACCTTCAACGACGGCACACCTATTCAAGCATGTCTTTCAAATGCCACTCAATCATGGGGAGGACATGCAGACTCCACACAGAAGGTGCTCCAGCCAAGAATCGAATGGAAGAACCTCTTGCTGTTAGGCAGCAACGCTACCGCTACACCACTGCGGCTTGACTCAAGATAAACTAATAGTTTATTAAAATCACCAGCATGATCTTTGTTTTTAAGCACTTACAACACAACCAAACACACACACACACACACACACACACACACACACACACACACACACACACACACACACAAACACACACTATTAAAGGTGTGATCTGCTTCAGATCTGTGCTGTATAAGGCATTTATAAAAGCACCATTCTTCAAATAGTAAAGATGATCACAAATTTAGTTATATAATTTTTTCCTAAAAACCAATGCAGACACATACACAACCCTCTGCAGTATTGCAGGAGGCAGGCTGTCTCTCAAAAAGAATGTTTCTGAAGTTTATCTATGTTTAAGAGAATTACCATATTGAATATATTTGTATCAACTGCATTGCAAACAAAGAAAATTGATTGTTATACTGCGATCTTCTAAAATCATGTTTAAATTCTTTCACCTACATACAAAAATGCATCAGTTTGACACATTTGATCTAACCTGATTATTTCTTAAGATGAGACATTTTATAGAAATAATATAATTTTAGTTCCTACAGCTAAGCAATGAACAAGGAGACAAAAATGGTGTAATGCATGAAAAGAATAGGTCAGTCACCACCTGCAATCAGTTGTTTTACAGAAATGTTAGAAGTACTACAGAGTGAAACTTACCGGTGCATTAACACGCTGACTTTGGCTCATCAATTGATGTGGTTGTACATACTATATATATTAAGTGAGTTAACCATATGATGTCTGTATGTTATGCTGGTTAAATGAACTGAAGAATGAATATCAAAGAAGCAATTACAGGTAGAATATGAAAATCAGACAGGAACTATGATTGGTTATTTTCCGAGAATGCTTCAAGGATAAATACTTAGCTACTTTTTAGGTAGCTTGTATCTGGCAATCCTAAAACATCCCCAAAACATTCCTTATATACTGACAGCTGAAAAATTAGTAAAAGTATTACAATCATCAAAGGGGGGGGGGGTGGCTGCGGTGGTATAGAGGTTAGCATTGCCACCTCACAGCAAGAGGTTCTCCAGTTCGATCCTTGGCTGGGGTGCCTTCTCTGCAGAGTCTGCATGTCCTCCCTGTGGTCGCGTGGGGTTTCTCTGGGTGCTCTGGTTTCCTCCCACATCCCAAAGACATATGTAGGTGGATTGGACACTCTAAATTGGCCATAGGCGTGACTGCGTGTGTGTGTGTGTGTGCCTTCTGTGGAAGGTTGGGCTCCAGGCTGGAAACTCAACACCATAAAAACTCCACTGCCAATCATGAATAGACAGGTTATCCACTGTGGTGACCCCTAACTGGGAAAAGGCTAAAGAAGAAGAAGATTACAGTCATCAAAGGTCACTTAACTTTGACAATAATTGAGGCAGACTAAAGAAGTGGGATAATTTAAACAACATGATAATAAACAAAGAGGAGTCCAAACTAATGACTTTGTTACAAGCAAGACTAAATATATCCAGATCTTCACATAGTAACTGATGACAAATTAAGTTTCAAAGCCCATATTGATTGACAATGTAAAAGAACATAACAAGTTAACAGAGTGCATTTAGAAATTTGTCAGGATCAAAGAAACAAGTACTAAAAAGCATACTCCGTGGTTTAATAAAACCTAAAAAAGGATGATTACTATGGTCTCATTTTATACAGAAAATTCAACATTAATTAGAAGTTGTCCTTAAGTGATAAAGCTTATTGAAGAACATCCAATATGGATATAAACAGTGACTAAAACATGTAGGATTTTAATTTGTTAAATACAGACAAGAGAGACAATCTTGTTTATGTATATAAATACATTTTATTCTTTATAGGAATACTGTGGTTTGTGTAATGCAGAGGACATAATTCCTTGCTGGTTACTGATGATGATGATGAATATTATATGTAGAACAAGTCAGATTATTTCAGCACGAGTGGCAACTACTTAGAACACTTTACCAACTAATATATAAAAACTGTGAAATTTCACAGGCTTTTGAGAGGGAATTAGATGATTATTTTGCTGTCGCCCTATTACCTGGAACACATTATCAGACAAATTGGACTGGGTCTGCAAGCTCACAGACTTTTAAAAGCTACTGAAGAAATACCTTCAAACCAATATAAGTGGAATTATTTTATGGAAAAAGAATGTGTCGTACACAATTAACAGGAATCTTCACTCAGTATGCACCCAATTCCCTCAGCAATGTGTAGCAGATAAGGCATAATAGTGTTTAGCTAATCAATGTAAATTTTTCTGTGTAAATATTTTTCCTTCTGCTATTTATTGAGACAATTTATGACTGTAATTGGGTGGGTTAAGTTTAAGCTTCTGTAATACTTGAGACCAGAAGTGTGTGTGGCTTCCTCAGGTGCAAGGCATTGGGCAGATGCTGATGGTGCGGTTTCACACACAAAGTGCTATGGTTATGACCAAAACTACAGTACTGGCATTCAGAAATTAATCTAAATTCTGTAACTGTGGATAAGACTGAAGTACTGAAGCATTCTGCTGTGGTACTTTAATTGTAGCAAGCTACATGTTTCATATCTCAGAGGATTTTCTCTCCAAGTCATTTAATGGAGATGGTGCACCATATTGGGGAAATACATAGACCACCAGATAACCTAACCACATCTCTGCATGATTCTAAATGCAGAACTATTATTTGTTATTGTGAATATACTGTAACAGCATATTAATGTAAATAGAAGCTTTTCATAGGTTCATATATTAGTACTAGGCTAACTGCCCTTGTGAGCCATTTTAAGCCTAGCCAATTTGCCTTGTGAGACTCAAACCCTGCACTTTGTGTTTGTAAGGCAAACACCTTAACCATTAGGCCACGCTCCTAACCCCTTCATCTGTGCTAATCCCACTGCAGTCTCTGCTACCTAGGTCAGGTCATGGTTGAAGATGGTTTTTGGACCAGTTTACTTACCCAGTTAAAACTAAATAAACAAACAAAATTAATGAATGAATAAATGAATAAACAGACATCACCAGTTTTAGCCATATGAACTTGTCCTTGTTGTCTGAGCCTGTGTTAACACTGTAATGTAACAGTTTTATTTTTGTTTATTTATTTATTTTAGATAAGTCACGCTGCTATTGTTCCTAGCTTAAGTGACAAGAACAACTTCCCTTCATTTTTAAGGACGATACCAAATGGAGAGGTCATTGCCCAGGCAGCAGCCAATCTTCTCCTTCAGTTTGAATGGATATGGGTAGGACTACTATATATAGATAATGACACTGGACATCAGACGGGTCAAATTGTAAAAAATAAAATTATTAAAAATGGGGGATGCATTGAGTTTTCAGCAATTATTCCTATTGTGTTTTCAAAAGAAAAGATACAGGACACTGTTGATACTGTAAGACACTCAACAGCCAATGTGATCGTTATAATTGCCACTGAAGCTGCTTTAATTCCATTAATTAAAGAGATCTCAAGGCAAAATGTAACTGGAAAAGTCTGGGTTGCCTATCATAGCTTGTGCACATATGTCAGTCTCAATAACAAAGACCTGTTTCCAGTACTGACCGGGATGCTCGACATTGCAGTACACAAAGGTGAAGTCCCACAATTCCAGGAATATGCCTATAGTCTTCATCCTTTCAAGATACCAGATGATATTTTCACCAAGCAGTTTTGGGAATCAGCCTTTAGCTGCAAACTACCATATAATGCAAGTTTTGTCACATTACATTTCAACGGCATAATGGAAGGAACTGCAATGTGTACAGGTGAAGAGATACTGGAATTACTTCCAACATCTATTCTGGATATTTACCAGTTACGATTTACATACAATGTCTACAATGCAATTTATGCATTTGCTTATTCTTTGCATAATATGTTGTTATGTCAGTCAGGAAATGGACCATTTAATAACCATACGTGTGCCAGCTTTCATGATTTTCAGCCATGGCAGGTAAAACAATATTTAGACAATTAGTATTAATTCTATATTATTAAAATGTATCCATTTGTAAATTTCAGATGAACATTGCACATTGTGACAGCAGAGATTGCTTCATGCATAAGTAATACAACCAGCAACAATTCAGATCTACAAAGCATATGACAAATAACGAAGAGAGGTACTTCCAAACACTGACTTTTGAGTGTTTAAAATAGAAACTTTCAATGTTACTCAGTGTTAATTATTTAAAGCATATGGCAGAGTGGTGCAGTGGTTTGGATTGCCACTTCACAGCAAGAGGTTCTTCAGTTCGATTCTCGGCTGGGGTGCCTTCTATGTGGAGTTTGCATGTCCTTCCTGCATTCATATGGGTTTCTTCCGTGTGCTCTGGTTTCCTCCCACATTACAAAGACATGCATTTTTCCCCAGGCCTCCACTGAAAATTTTCTCATTCCAAGTCGGACTTTCCCAGTAAACAAATGTTAAATACCATAAATAAATAAATAAAGTTTAGGGCTGCAGTGGGAATAGCACCTCATATGGAGAAGTACATGAATTCCCCCTACTGCAGAAAACTGTATGTTACACTCATTCCTTTATTACCATTTATTCAACAGTACAAACTAGAAATGTGCTTGACCATGAAATCAAACACGTTATGGAAATATTTTTATTAAAAAGCCCTGTAAATGTAAAGAATAGACCATGCATGCCAGTGAACAACAAAAATTATTGACTAAACAAAATATTTTTCATGTATGGTTAAACACAATTCTAGAGCACTGAACAATTAGGATTAGGATCAGAAATCTGGAAGAAGATTTTTGGTTATCAAAAAACAGCAGAAGAAGGTAAAAGATCTTTAAAATCTGCTATTTACTGCCTTCTGCCATACTTATAAACAAAAACTGTGGCAGAGCAAAGTGTCTAACAACTTTTAAAGCCCTTTGTTCTTCAGAGGACACTGCCTTTATGCTTCCTGTGTGTTTGGCAGTGCTTAGCGTTTTACTGATTTTGATTACATTTGACAGCCTGTGATTCACATTCTGTTACAACACTTTTTTCTTTTCTGCACTAGTCGTGCATGGAGCAGATGAAGCTCCACGTACTACAAAGAATTATGATACTGGGTCTCATCAGTCGTACCCTTATTATGTGTTCTCAACATGGATGCCACGATTCACCTCGAGCTTCACTCTTGGGGTGAACAGTTTGCTATCCATGTCTCAAACACATATGTTTATTATGATTAGAAAATTGATCATAATACTCTAGGTTGAGCAGGGACATAGTTAAGTAAAATTCTGTTTATCATGGGCAAAAGCTGTTCAACATAGTACAAATGTATAGATTTTATCACTACCTAAAAGAAAGCATAAAAGCATAGTAAGAACACTAATACAGGAACTAGCATGCTCCCCTGTACCTCCCCCCAGACCATCAAACTTAAATATACCTACACTTTGATTGCATAAAACTAGAGAGAAAAAACTCCATTGTCAGTGAGAGTTGCTTTGTGCTTTTTCATTCAGTCATTCAGCAATCAATAAAAGTATTGTCGACCAAATGACAGGCACCAATATATATACACACACATCTGTTCTTCACCCCATCACTATTAAACAAAGACTCCTATAGCAAGCCATTAAGAAAAAAAAAAACTTTTCATAACTGTCCACAACCACTGAACAAAATATACAAAAATAAAAATGTAAGACATATAAAAGAGAGAGAGAGACAGGCAATATAATGTTACTGTTGTCAAATTTAAACTGACATGTATTGACAAAATGACAGAAATCTAATGGATATGTCTGAAGAAAAATAGTAAAAAAATATATGTTCATACTAAAAAAAAAATCAATCCGGACCATGCAAACCATGGCTAAATACATCAAAACTTTGACCCTTATATCTGGAATATTCTTGGATGTTGTTGCTTAAGGTACTCCTGGTTTACTTATGCACCATTTTTGCCAAGTGCAGAGCACAATAATCCTATACACAATATTTTGCTGGTTACAGATAAAATACTGCTTAAAAGAAGTCTTTATGTTACTAATCTTGAATCATTTTGGGTACTAACCTGGCTGAGCACATTGCATCTCTAATACGAATCTATGTCTTTCAGGTAGCAAACTATGCAAGTTTTGGTTATTGATATTTATAACTTGATGGTTATAACCTGAACTGTAAAACTAAGAAAGATGGTAACAAAATATACAGTGAAAACACTCTGTTCTTCATGCAAATTTTCTTATATAAAAAAAAAATCCTCTGTCCATTGAACTTACTGTGTCCACCTCTTTGGAAATTACTGCCACACATATGACCTTTCTTCTCTGTATTTGTTGGAGAGAGGACTGGAGAACGTCTTGTCGCTCCCATAGTTAGCCATTGTCCTTGGTCATATGCATTCAAGCTTGAAGAAGCCATCTGTAAGAAAGATCCTAAAACAAGTAAAGAGGGTAAGCATTGGCATTATACAAGAAAACGTTTGGTGCAGTTCGTTTTCTGTGCAGACAACTTAATATCATCCAAGGAGCTTCATCCATCAAAATTACATATAAGTAATTTATCTTTGAACCATAGATCTTGCATGCAAAAAAAAAAAAAGGAATGTCACAGCAGCTGGAATTCATGTAATATAAGTGCATGATGACCAGAAACTCAGACGAGCGCATACATACACACAAACTCACACAACATGAGCACTATACAAAAAAGGTATCATCAAATGAGTACATGAAAAGATGTTTTTAGGTGAAGACAAAAGCTGAGCCCATTACAGGCCCTTATTTTTAGTGATAATATTTAGCAACAAATAAACCCCTCCTCATAGTCAGTCAAAATTACCTCAGATTTTACAGGTATGACAACAGAATTCACCCAAGACTGAATGGAGTCATGGGCAGTTGCACTGACTCTAGATCAGGGGTGTCCAACCTTTTGGCTTGCTGGGGCCGCATTGAGTGAACAGAAATGGTCTTGGGGCCACATATAAAATATATCATATAGTTAACTCTTTCGTTGCTCCGGAAGACCACAGTCGACCTGCTGGCTGTACTGTAGGTGCATTTGAACAATGAATACATGTAATAAATGCCTAATATTTGCCTTAAAATTCTAATTCTCATTCTAATTCTAATCCTCTAATCTAGCAGTTAACTCTAACATCTTATATATTTTTTTTTTTACAAATAAACAGATATTCACTACAGCACTAGCATTTCTCACTGGGAAAGCCATTCCAGCAGTCCACCTATGTAAAATGTCAACATCAGCAGTCCTACAATACTATAATCCACAAAAATAACCCAACAAATGTGCAATAAAGTAAAGAATTCACATTACTGACTTAATAAAACAATTCTGAATAAGCTACAAGAGGGTCTCACCCAACAAATAACTGGTGCCAGAAATATGGCCTCAAGCTAAATGTCAAAAAATGCATCATCATCATCCCCTTTGAGGAGAGTGATGTCCCCACAAATTATCACATTAATAACAATGTTGTAAGCACATAATAAGTCGTATGGTATTTGGGCACCCAGGTTGATAGAAACCTGACTTTTGACCACCACGTTGTCTCTGTTGTAAGGAAAGCTTTTTACATGGCCCACTTCATTAGTAAGGGTATCTCATCCAGGGACAAGGAGGTCATACCATCCCTGTATTCTTCCTTTACAAGACCACTATTGAGTGCAATGCCCCTTTTGGCATGTGCCTCAGCAAAACACTCTGCCAAAAGAAAGACTACAACCATTTCTGACAAAAAAGGTCAAAGGACTAAGTTCACTTAGTTATCCAAACAGACTAAAAAGCTTCTTGCGTTCCTCTGTCTCTCACTGGCCCCTATAAATTTCATCACTGGCTTGCTTTCCATGCTAAGAAAGATCCTGCCTTAAGAGACTTCCTCTACCTCAGAAATACTGGTTATACTTAAAACACTCACTACAAAGACCACAGCCTTCACTGCAACATAAACAAGCCACTTTGTATGGACAGGTTCTTGACACAAAAACCTTCAACTTCTGTAAAAAGCTCCTCTCATTATCAAACAATGTAGATCAGCAACACGACAACAAGATGGATAAATGTACTCCTTGAGTAAGTAGCATAGCCTTCATCAAACCGGATGGAAAATCCACATACTAAACTTTCCTACCTGGGTGGCTAAGAACTAATATTGGTTACTCAAGTCTACTTGCCCAAGAAGAGGGGCCTGTTTAAATAAGAATTCCATTTGCAAAAATATATTCAGTATACATATTAAATCTCTCTCTCTCTTACACATACACACACACACACACACACACACACACACACACACACACACACACACACACAAAAGCCCCTACTTGTAAAATAGGCAACCTCAGTAATTACATGACACCCACTCATTGAATGAAATTGTCTGGAAGTCAAAATAGCTGGAAAAAAAAAATCATAATAAAGATGGATTCATCCATGCAATTTCCCACCACCAAAAGGACCATCAATAAATGAACAAACAACTGCCCGGCAAAAAGTAAATCAATAAGAAAACCATAAACTCTCTAAGATAATGCTACATACTGGTGTAAACATATAACTTGTGTCAATACCCAGGTTAATTCATACCAAAAGATTGTTTCAGAGCTTCAGCTATGTACAGACAGCTTTCTCCTGAAAACTTAACTCATCTATATTTGCCTTGCTGTAATTATACCTGTAAAAAAAATGTTTTTAAGTTTATTCTGTACCTCAGTGATTCTCACTGTTACGAAATGTAATCTCTGCCATATTGATGAGTACTACATCCATGATTTGCTGTCTCTCTCTCTCTCATGTATTGTATTATATTGTTTTGTGTTATTTTTGGAGCTTTTCTCCCCGGGCCTCCACTGAAAATGGACCTGTGTCCAGTCGGAATTTCCCAGTAAACAAATGTAAAATAAAATAAATAAAAATAAACTTCCCTCCAATCTAAAGCCATTTGACATTCAGACATTTTAATTTGTACAGAAGTTACTCACAGACTGACAGTTTACTGAGCTGTAATGCTGACCTTCACTTTTGAAAAAACAAATTCCCAGACTTTGTCAGTAGCTCAAAGTGTAGAGAGAATTATTTATTTATTATATATATATATTTATTTTTGGAAAACATCTTTAAAACTGTTAAATTGATTACACACCCAGAAACACAGAAAAGTTATTGTGATATGTAAACCACAGACTGCTGCAAGAAATCAAAGTCACATTACCACTCTATGCTTATGTCCGAACAGATGAATCATACCTGTCAATTCCAAAAGAAGTAAAGTAGCTTAATAAGAAGGTCATTTTCAAGGCTGCATGATAGTTTACATTGGAAATAAGCAGAGATATTAAAAAGGCTCTGTTTTTCATAATTATGCCAAAAAGTCTTCCAAGGTAAATACTTCTGATTTAGTATAGAACCAGACCTTTCAACCTTAGAGCAAGAAATCTGAACAAAGCGAAAAAGAAAAGTGGGACACAGGCCCAAAAATAGTTATGCATCACAGACACCATTGAAACAACTTTAACTGCAAACATTATACATCACTTATAATCTTTCTATCCGATCATTGTAAGTTAAACATTATAGGGCTCATTCAGTCCTGCCTCCTTTTGCAACAAAGAAAACCGTGCTTTGAAATGACGAATGCATTAAAAATAATAAATAAAACACATTGCATCAACATCCTACAACTTCCTACCTGTAAGCAACCACAGAGCTTTCACTGAAACTAGGGCTGCTTGTTTCCCCAGAATGACAGCTCTCCCTAATTAAGTCTTATGGTATACAATCTTCCAGTATCTGGACTACCTGAAATAAATTAAATTATGGCCTGTAAATTGAAAGTACACTTTGTTTAATTAAACTATATTTCTAAGCCCACTTACTATATTTTTTCAGTAACATCCCAATATCCATTTCCAGGTCACTTTACAAGACATTGGCAGTGGTAGACTTGGCATCCTTCAGAACCCCACAGGCCCACGCTAATACTGCTAGCATTGTCCATTAAATGTAAATATCCATCCACTGTAAATGGCAAGAAGCTATGTCTTAAAAAATCTACTTTTGGCATGCGTACCCAAGTGTCAGGTTTTGAAACAAAGAAACATATTCTCCACATCCGTAAGTCTCTCTTTAATAATCATCTACTGTTGCAGCACTCCCAACACATAAGCACACACATACACACTAAAACCGCCAACATTTAAAAAATGACATTGTGCCCACTTGATTTGCCAGTACTGATGATCCGCCAAAGCTATGCTTACTGTTGTCCAATCTACCACTGCTTAGAACCCACCAATGAAAAAACAGTACTAGGTGCTTTTTTGCTTTATGTGCTACAGTCCCACATAGTCAGTCAACTACTGACCCATTAATCCTAGGCCACTTTTTAATTCTTACTCCCTGGAACTGCACTACCTTGGATGACTACTTTTATTTCCTAAGCAAAAGACATAAATTGGAAGATGAGGCAGAAATCCAGACATTATTTGAAAATCCTTACAGTTAAGAGGTATGAGTTCATGTTCAGGAAAGACGCAATTTAATGAAAATGTACTTTTAATGTACGATATATTTGTGAGCTAACTTGCTTGTGTTCAGTAGGTAGACTGATCACTGTTAGCCTCTTTCTGCATACGTCTCTCTCTGTCATGCACACATATACACACATACACACAAACACACACACTCTTCTACTTTTACGCACACAATTCTGCTTTCATGCATGCACTCACCTATTAACACAGGTAAGTGCTGTTCCTTTCAAAGGCAACAACGGCAAATCCATACTCGAGTCCTTCTTCAGCAAGAACACACACACACTGATTGTTTGGCGCAGAATAATGGCGTAAACACTCTGACCCTTTTTTGGCTCAAAAACAAAACTAGAAGGGTGCTTTCGATATTAGCGTTACAGGTCACGGGAGAGAAAAACACAAAACAAAAAAAGTGTTTTGGGGCATGCGTACATCAATGTTGCAGTTAGAGGTTGAGGGCCGCATGGAAGAGCTCTGAGAGCCGCATGCAGCCCGCGGGCCGCAGGTTGGACATGTCTGCTCTAGATGGTACCTGTCAAGTGAAGAGTTGTGGTGTGCAAAATCCTCTGGACAGGAGAACACAGATCAAGGACTCTACACTATATCCAGGCTAGCCACTCAGTGTAAAAATTATCTCTGGATGATTTGAGTATTTGCCAGTAGTAAGTGGATTGAGGCCTCTGCCTACTGTGACAAATGCCATGGACCCATGCTACTGGTAAGAGTAGTCTAGTCACCACTAGTAGTCTTTGTATTCTCACAATAAAACCCATTAACCCTGGGTCAATAAGCTACTAGCCAGTCAGTGTCCTGTTACATAGCTTGAGTAATATGGGTTAGCTATTTTGAGTGAAATCTGGACATAAAACCAATCAATCTGCCAAAAATTAATTAAGGATTGCGGCACTGAGTATTGCTTCACTGACAGGATGCATCCTGGAAGAGGATGACATGATAATAAGGATGACAATGGACATCCTGTGTATCCAGGAGAGAAGGTGGAAGGGCAGTGTAACAAAGCCTCTTTGCCTGGGATTTGGCGTCTATGATTCTGGAGGAAGACAGACTAGAAATGGTATGGGAATTGTGGTGAGGGGCAGTCTCCTGAAGAAAGAGAGAGATGTTGTAATAAATTAGTGATAGACTGATGTCAATCAGACTCCAATGTATAGCTAGAGCAGTATTCATAAACTCAGCCTATGCCCCTAAGCAGGGTTGTTAAAGTGAGAGAAGAGCACATTCAGCCAGGAGATGCAATACCTTCTAGATAAAGCAGGGCAACAAGAGTTGATAATGGATGAGCCAAGTATTCATGTTGGGACAGACAGAAAAGTATGGCAGGACTGCATGACACCACATGGGTGGGACAACACTAATAAAGGACAGGGAATCCTAGACTTCTGTCTGGCAAATGATTTGATGATAGCAAACACTTGGTGGTTTGTCATCATACAACTTAGGTAGAGTTCTTCCTAGTAAGGAAAGGGCATGGGAGTAAAATCAGAGATTACAAATCCCAGTGAAACATTCAGCCCACAGTATAAACCACTGAAGGTCACAATCAGCTGCAGACAGAGGTCAGAGAAAGCTGCACGATAAATAGAGACTAGACTGAAGATCTGGAAGTTGAATGGAACAAAGACATGAGATCAACGAAATACTCAAGGCTCTAGCACATAAAGAAGAGGAAGAAACAGAGTTGAAGAAGAATGACAGGGTCTCACCACAGCATATGTGAAAACTATAGAACAGATATGCAACCAAGCCAGGTATGGAAATAATGTATGTGAGGAAAGCTGGTGGTGGAAAGCAGAAATAGAGGAAATTATTTAAAAAAAATAGTGCAGTTAAAAGTGGGAGATAGAAAATATAGACCAGGTTAAAAGGAACATTGTCAAGTTAACAAACAGGTTCAGAGAGCTTTCACAATAGCAAAGAGCAAGGCATCTCTGTTAGTTTCTGGAAGTGACTCAGAAGATGGCACAAAAATTTTATTAGGTTGCAAGAAAGATGAATATAGTCAGACACCATTATCAGGAGACACCAGCAACATTCTGCACACCAGTTCACAGGACATCAAAGAGAGATGGAGAGAATACTTTGAACAACTTCGGAATGAAGAAAACCTCACAGATGGTGTACTGTCTCACACGCAGCCTATGATGAAAGAGGAATAACCTACCCTCGAACAAATAAGAACAGCACTAAGGAAAATAAACCAATGGAAAACAGCAGACTCAGTTAAAGGCATTGCATATATTATCAATATGTTGGCTGAGTTTGGGGAGAAATTACTCCTGAAGGTACTCATATCAGCATGGAGAGAAAGGCATATGCCAGAGGACTAGAAAATAAGTATTCTAGTGCCAGTGTACAAGAAGAAAGGGGACATCAACAAAAGTGAGCAGTACAAAGGTTGTTCTGCAGGAGAGCATGCCTGATAAATGAATACTTAAGAGTAGTGGAAAGTAATTCAAATTCAGAACAGGCTACAGCACAACTGAGACATTATTTGCGGTCAGAAAGATGGTGGAGAAGAGCTGGAGATGAATATAGTGCCCAGCTGGGCATTCCTAGACACAGAGAAAACATAAAGCTCAAGAAAGCTGATTTGGGCATTCTTGCAATGGATTGTAGTACATGAAGCACTGTTAGAAGTAGTGGACACTGTGTAAGGACCCAGTGACAGAAGTGTGAACAGTGTTCAGACTCACAGAAGTGTTTCCAGAGTATGTGTGTATCAAGCTTCAGCTTTGAACCTACTACTGTTCATACTGATGATTGGCTACATTACCAAACACAGCAGAAGGGAAAGACCAATACCGCTGTTGTATGCAATGATAGAATAAATGAATGCAAAAGTAAAGGCATGTGGGATGAAACTTAATGTAGACAAGGCAGTTGTCATGTCAGCAAATAAAAATCAGAAGACGCTAAAAATAGATATAGAAAGGAAAAATACAAGAACAGGTAAACAGTTTCATGAGTCTAGGAGGGATTGCAGAGAAGGGAAATCTGAATGAGGAGATCAAGGCTAGAATCCAAGGGGCTGCAGCTAGCTGGCACAGCGTGTCAGGAGTAATGTGTATAATAGAAGAATGCCAAAACAAATCTGAAAATTAAGATGTAGAAAACAGCTGTGCAACCAGTACTTCACCATGGTACAGAAACGGTGCAAATGAAATCGGAGTAGCTAAGGATGGGGACGGAAATGAAGTACCTGAGGCAGGCGGTAGGATGCATAATGTAGGGCATATGAAGAAATTATGACATCATAGCTGAAGCCAAAGTATCTTCAATTACAGAAAAGGTCAAAGAGAACCGATTACATATTCCATGATAATAACTATTAGAATCAATGAGCAGGGGGTTGAAAGTCCAGAAGGCTTAGGATTTTTTCAAAGTATTTTCATCGATTTGTATATCCAAGCAGGCTTCAAAGAATGTTTCTTCAAATAGATATCAAATGTTGGAGGTGTGATAGAGAAGAAATAGACTGGGAACATGTTTTTAGAAGTGTAATGAGCTGGTAGCTCTAAAAAAATCTGTACAGAATAGTGAATACTCTGACAGAAATATTAAGGGAAGATATTCTTTTGAGCTGCGATACAGGGTCTGAAATGCCTAGACATAGCAATGTCTTAATAAGCTTAATTTTGTTGGCTGCCAAAAAAAGCAATTACTAGAAAATGAGGAAAAATCCAAACCAACTGTATTTGAAGTAGTGAATATTGTAAAGAAATAAACGATCTGGAACAGAGACCTTTAGAAAAGGTAAGGAGCAAAATACATAGAAACAAATGAAATTTGTGGGAGCAATGCATGCAGCATCATGTTCAGAAGAAAGAGCGACATTTAAGGGAAGGCAAGAATAGAGTGATTTATGTAACCCATCCATCCATCCTCAACCCCTTTTCCCGTTTTGCACATGGGGTCAGGGTATCACTTCCTCAGTGACAATCATCTCAAGCCAAGATTTACACTGCTGGGTGGCTAGCCCTGCTGTGGAATTTAATTTGTGCCACTCACTTGCACACAAACTCTCACCTATGGCCAATTTAGAGTGTCCAAGCCACCTACTGCATGTCTTTGGAATGTTGGAGGAAACCACAGCGCCCGGAGCATCATAGGAAGTTACTAGGCTATTGGCCATGAGGCCCTTACAAACCTAGACAAGAATTTAGCCCATGTTCCAACAAGTCAGCACCCTATGCCACTGTCCAGCAGGGACACAGGTGAAATTCCAGGGGTGTATTTTCTGTTTCCCATCCAATTATCCAGGTTGCAATTAAAAGGGTTAATGAGGGACTCTGCATTACGTGGAGAGTAAGTCTATTCCACAAAAGGGGGGTGTCTCTGGGACACAAATCTGTCCCGCCAACAAGTCCTATTGATGTCACAGACCAGGTAGAGGTCACATGTGCGGGTTCCTCTAGTGGAGCTTGACTTGCGAATATGCAGCAGTCCCATCAGAGTGGGGTCTGAGATCACTTTGTATGCCAGACAGAGGTCACCTCTGAGGAGTCTGTAGGAGACTGAGTAGAGGGACAGGGCTTTTAGCTTATCTGTGTAGGGAAGATGTTTGAGGCTCTGGATTCTCTGGGTGAGAAACCTCTGTGGTCTCTCCAGCTGCTGCATGTGCTTTGTAAGGTACATGCTGAAAGGGGCATTGTACTCAGTAATGAGTCTTATAAGGGAAGAATACAGGGATGTTATGACCACCTTGTCCCTGGATGGATAACATTTGGCAAAATGTAAGTGTGTGTGTGTATATATACCGGAAGATTGACAACAGAGAAGACTGGCAGTTGAGAATCCCGACGCTGAGAACACTGACATGTTAAGGTAAGTGTGCGATAGGGATGGACGTTAGGGTCAGGGTGTGGGTAAGGTAAGTGTGAGATAGTGACGGACGTTAGGGTAGGGTGCAGGTGAGGTAAGTGCGCGATAGTGACGGACATTAGGTTTAGGGGCGGGTTAAGTGAGTTAAGGTTAGGGTGCGGGGTAAGATAGTGTGCGATAGTGATGGACTTTAGGGTTAGGGGTGGATAAGGTAAGTGTGCGATAGTGACAGACTTAAGGGTTGGGCGGATTAAGTGAGTTAGGGTTAGGGAGCGGGTAAGGTAAGTGTGCGCTAGTGATGGACCTTGGGGTTAGGGTTTGGGTTAAGGTTAGTGCATATATAGTTGTGTATGTAAGGTTTAGTGTAGGTTTGTAAAGTTTTTGGTGTGCTTGTTTTGTGTGTGTGTTTTTCGGGAAAGTTATTTGTTTTATTGATTGTTGGGATTGTGGTTTGTTGGGCATGTGAAGTTTTGTGTTTTTGAACTTTCGGTTTTGTCTTGTCGGTTATTTCGTTGTCAGTGTTTTGGCGTGTCAGTGTTATCAGGTAGACCCATATATATATATATATATATATATATATATATATATATATATATATATACATACAAATCTATATACAACACCAAAAAAATCAACATTATCCCATTTGATAAGCACTGATCTCAAAATAAAAAAATATATATCAGTAGTACATTCTGCTGACCAAGGGGGATAGAGTTTTGTGATGTGTGAATGTTTTGGAATGTGTGAGTATGTTTGTCAAAAAGTAATTTGTTCGACATTGTGCTGATGAATGGTTCTGGCATGCGCGCATGTGTTTACATGTGTGTCTGTGTGTGTGTGTGTGTGTGTGTGTGTGTGTGTGTGTGTGTGTGTGTGTGTGTGTGTGTGTGCATGTGCTCAAGTGTTCATAGGATAGGGTTACAGTAAGGAGTAGGTTAGGGGGTAGATTTTCTGGTGTGTGTGTTTGATGGTAGGGTAAAGGATTAGGAGCGGGGTCAGGGGAGGGGTAGTGAGGCAGGGGAGTGAATCTCCTCACCATTTACCTTACTCAATTGCACTAACCCTAACCTATCTGTGTCCTTACCCTAACCCAATATGATATCTTACAAAAGACAATTTCCCAAAACAGAACCACTATTTAGACAACTGATCCGAGGTGTTTGTTAGTTAAGCAATCAGAAAACAAAACAGTTTCATTTTCTGTTTTGGGTATTTGGATTTCAGGGTTTTTGGTGTTTGATTTAGCTTGATTTGAAGTGGGGCATTGATTTATTGTGCTTTGATGCTTGTGCACTTCAGCAGGGCATTGTAATATCTATCTAGCTATACATTTTATATATATATATATGTGTGTGTGTGTGTGTGTGTGTGTGTGTGTGTGTGTGTGTGTGTGTGTGTGTGTGGATTTCTTACTTTACTTGAATGGACACAAAACTGACATCTGATTGGTAAAAAACATTTGGTTGACTGAAGCAGACAATTCCAAAGTAGGGGAATATACCCTTTCCCCAGGGATTGTACCACCTTGGAGTTAACATATATAAGTATCAGGGGATAAAGGAGGGTTTGTGCCCTCCAAAACCACTTATTTTTGTTTTTTTGTGCTTCTGGTTTTATCATACATAGTACCTAGCAACATTCTATTTTTTGATGTTTTGACTTTGACATTACAGACATTGATCATATGTGTTTGTGTATGTATATATATATATATATATATATATATATATATATATATATATATATATATATATATATATATATATATATATATATATATATATATATATAGGTCTACTTTGTAAGATCAAAATACCAGAAGACTGACTGCTATGAAATTCCTGAGATGAGAAAGCTGATAACCGCAGAAAACATACGTCCTGGAACACCAACTTCCAACTCCAGGTAAGTAACCACTTGGCCACCTTATTGAACCTTGCCCCTTACTCGCACGGTAGTGCGACCTTGGAGTTGGTATATTTAGTTAGAGGGGTGTGGGGGGCAAAGTCCCCCACACTGGTGGGTTTGGATTGCTTCGGGTTTAATTTTGTTTTTATTGGACAATTGGTTACTAACCTGAAGTTCGAAGCCGGTGCTCCGGGACGTCGGTTTTCTGTGGTTATCGGCTTTCTCATCTCGGGATTTTAACACTCGGTCTTCTGGTATTTCAGTCTTCCAAAGTAGACCCAAATATATATTTCTATACATAACACACACACACACACACACACACACACACACACACACACACACACACACACACACACACACACACACAACATTTCCAAAAACTGAAGAATATACAGCAAAATGCACAGTAATGGCAATGACATAATATTAGTTTGATGGCTTAATATAAGATTACAAACAGAATGACATCTGAGGACTTAAGTGACAACTGTGATGATTTTTACAAAAAAGTGACACCCATATGGAAACTTGTCAGTCACACAATGCAGAACTACCCTGACTTTTTTTTATTTTTTAATCGGCAAATCCATAAAATGGATATGAAAATAATACATGTCTGTGTTAAAGTGTATACAGAATATGTCACACCAGCCTGACAGGTAACCATTACAAGAGACCTGAAAGGCATTTAAAAAATACTTCTAACATTCTCACAAGTTTTAGTAATATTTTTAATTTAAAAGAAATATCTTTCCAGCTTTTTCTTCCTCTAAGGCCCTAGATCCTAGGTTATGAAATAGTATTACAGTAGTCCTGTCAAACCTAAAACTTGCAGCATTTATCAAAAGGAAGTTTGTGTCTGCAGTCCTATGCCTCCTTCTCAGCAAAGTTCCTGGCAAAAGAACTATATCCCACAGAAGTCCAACACACTGACCACAAACACTCCTGAACTGTCAACAGAATCATACAATATGAACCATCCAAATGGTTCTGTAAATTACCTAAACTTACTTCCACCACAAATCTTATTACAATGGCCAGGACCCTAAGTTGTAGTGGGAACTGTTACATCTTTGATGCAGAAGATGGCTGTCATAGGAAACAGTTATGTTATAATGTATTACTGAAAAAAGTGAACACTATTAGGAAAGGGACAGATGCCTGTTTGAAATATAACTGCTGGCAATTTATTTGCAAATACTGATTGCTTTAAACATCATAATTACTAATAAGATTTTTTTTTATCTTAAACATTTTTCTAAATGTGAGACCAGGCATTTAGTGTGTGTATATATGTGTGTGTGTGTGTGTGTGTGTGTGTGTGTGTGTGTGTGTGTGTGTGTGTGTGTGTGTGTGTGTGTGTATATATATATATATATATATATATATATATATATATATATATATAAGCACTTTACTATCTCAAAATATTGAAATCTCGAATTTCAGTATCTCGAGACAAAAATGCCGAAAGTGCAGTTGAGCGAAACTGCACTTGATCGAATTCAAAGTGTCAAATTTGTGGTTGTGCAGTATGTGGGATTTGTTGTGTTTGTAAGGTGCTGTGTGCTGTGGGATATGGTTTGCCTGCCGTTGTGTAGATATATGTGGAGATTCAGGTAAGTGCTGTTTTTTTAAGGGTTTTAGGTAGGGATTTGAGTGTATGTGGGTGTGTTGGGTAGTTTTAGGTGTAGGTTAAGGTAGGTAGTGTGCAAGTGTTGAGAGTGGTGGTGTTTGTACGTATGTCGTGCGTGTTTTTGCAAGGGGACTATAAGGTATGTAGTGGTGGGTTTAGTGTCTTTGTCTTTTTAGTTCAGCCTCGGAGTTAGTATATATAAGTAGCGGGGGTGTGGGGGGGTGCAGGGGGGCTTGCCCCCTGCGTATAGGTAGGGTAGGTGTGTGTATTTGTGTTGTTGTGTTTGCGTGTGTTTTGTTGGTTTGTTGTAGAGTGGGAAGGAAGGTGTATGCATGTTTGTTTGTGTGGTGGAGTGTTATTTAAAAGTTGGGATTTTGAATTTCTCGCCTTTGGGGTTTTGATATTGCGAATGTTCTGGTTTATAGTCTCAAGATACTGAAATTTGTGATTTCAGTATTTCAAGATGATAAAGTGAATCTATATACATATGTATATATATATATATATATATATATATATATATATATATATATATATATGTACATAACACAATGTACTGTGTTTTATTTTGGCAAAACTAATTGGAGGCTCAGAGATTGAGTTGTACAACATAAATATGACATTAGAAAGTTAAATTTAAGTGATACTTTAAAAAACATGTTGAACAAATGGGAGATGCATGCTAATTTTGTGCTCTACATGTGGTTTTAAATGGCAAAAGAAAGGGTGATATTATTAACAAAACAGAATGCAAGGAGTAATAAAGGATAATTATGCTGAATGCATCTCACCCACCAGGTTTGAATGAAACCTGCCCTTTAAAACTTGTATTACATTCAAGATGTCTGTGTTACTGATCATGTGATGTAGCAGCCTTATTTAAAATGTTATCAGTGCAGATTATTTAATACTCAAAGAGAATGATACACGAAAACATGTATTTATTTATTTTCTTAAATTATTATTGTTTGTTATGAACTCTACTCTTTCATTTTTTGCTTTTAATGTAGAAAATCATAATGTAAAAAGGTCAGTTAAAATTTCATGGATCCCAATTAATTTAAGTTAAAAATGAGACTTTCAGGCAAATACACTACAGTTAAGGGAAATGCCCCTACTCCTAACAAGGCTTGCACTTCCCCACTGCAAATTTTTACATGATTTTGATTGACGAGCTTATATTTCATCTCTGACCTACTGTCGGAGCTTGTTTACCCCCTAGATTATCTGACAGTTTCTTGAATCCTCTTGGACTACATCCCTCAGCAGTGCACAGCCCATGCCTCTCAGCCTCTCAGAGTAACAAATCTGGACAAAGCCAAAAATAACGATGGGACCAAAGCTCAAAAATAGGGACAGATTTTAAATATTGCGCCTATAAACTTAAATTGTTGCTAGAAGAACAGGTTTTGTATTATTATGTGTTTTCTGTAGGATATGAAGTCTGAAATTCAAATATTTGTCTTTATTTATTATTTTGTGACTTCAATCTGCAATCTACAATGATTTACCCAAAAAAACAAAAAAAAAACAAATTTTATGAGGAGCAGACCAAAAACCTGAGGCAAAAATCTGGGTGTTCTGCAAAAATCTGGACAGTTGAGAGATATGGTACAGCCTACTCCTTCTAAATTCCACTCCATTGGTTTGTTCTAGTTATTCTTTTCCTCCCCCTTCCCTCCTCACTGTAAAACATACAATCACATGATCAGTGTTGGTCACCAGTGGCAACCTAGACATCCATGTCATCTTTCTCACTGGTTACGACCATATCTGGAATTGTTCAAAATTTTGTGTCACACTTCAGTATAATATGACCGCTTAAGATTAATTTTATTTTTTATTTTTTATTTATGTAATATTTGTTAACCGGGAAAGTCCGATTTGGAGCAAAGCCAATTTTCAGAGGAGGCCTGAGGAAAAATGCTCCAGGTGCATGTCTTTGTAATATTCTGACCTAATCCATTGTCTGCTTTATATAACTGCCACTACTGTTTTTTAAGCCTTGCACTTCTTGTAAGACAAACCATTCGTCTCTCTTTAATATGGAATGCTGCTTCAGTTTAATATGTACAAAAAACGCCTTTGCAGTGTAATAGCATACGAATGTCGTTATCTACATCAGCTGGTTTATTCATGATAGTAAGACTGTTAGCAAGTAAAGTAAAGAAAATGTAAATGAATAGCTTGCAAGGGAGATGCACAAAAGATAAGCAATATAGCATCCTTATTTTATGGGTAATGTATTTATAGATTCCAGGAGAATTTTAGAGTTAGTTATACTCATAAATATGTAAATATTAGTACCTGTGTTTTGGAGTTGAAAAGTACTATAAAGGTTAGATAAGCTGGTCATGAGAAAAGTTATTGCAAGTTTGGGATCGGTATGGTGTTTGTAAACGGCTTTAAAGTTTCAGTGACAAGTATGTTTTTGAGTCAACAATCAGTTTTTAGTTGGCCTATAATTTTTTGGTTATGGAAACAGAGAGTGCAGTCAAGAGTGCTTCTAAACTATTTATAGGTACTAACTTGAGTAATGGGGTTATCCAGCGGATCACTAATCTGTAAAGATGGGCATAGGTAAAGGATTTGGAAGGCTACAAAGACCATGCAAAAATATAGGCAAGCAGACTGTAGAAATGCTTCAGGAGACTGAGATGTCTTATTTCCATGTAGGGGGAGTAAGTCAAGCCTTCCTGGGTGGGCACATTGAACAACAAAGAGATAAAGATTAAGTAATATCTAAATATTTTTATGAATATAGTACGGGACTTTATCATTTCCTACATGTATGCCGAGGAGCCTTCGAGAAGGGCAAAATGCTAGAAACCCTTTACTGCTGGAAGCAGTTTCTACTTTACTAGGGATGACACAATCAAAGGAGAACATGACATGAGATGTACTGATTTTAATAAAGTCATGAAACCAGCAAGTAATAGTACCACTAAATAAACTGTTTAATATAAAATATATTTAAGGTCCTAATTTGTTATCCTTTTTGAAGAGCTTCATTAAGAAAACAGAGAAAGTACACTCTGAATAACTATCCTAACGGTATTTCATATAATGAAATCCTCAAGGTCTTATGGCAGTATTCTGTTATTTTAAAAATTTCACAAAAAGTGTGGTTTGCGTCTATAAACTATTTGTTTTTCTCAATGTTCAGTTTACCGATTAACAGTTTAAGTAGTTCAGGAAGGAATAGAAATTATTTGAAGAAGACCAACCTTATAAAACAAGAAGAATGTTTTAGTAATAATAAAAAAAAAGATTAATGGAAAAATGCAACACATCACCATAGGTGATTAAGGTTAATAAATGTGTTAAAAACTTTGCATTACAGCTGAATAGGAACATATGGGAAAACATGGTGATAACAGGCAATGTGTACATATCCTTGTCTATATCTGTAATGCACTATACCTTATAGAAAACATGTTTATCCAAGGCCTGCATAGACAGCCAGCCAGCTTGTTGTTCCATGGCTGAGTTTCCATCTGAGATTATGCTAGCCCAGGATAAACTAGCATTCTAAACAAGGAAGTGTTCATCAGGGGGAATATACCTTAAATTACAGAGCCAGAGGGAGAAATTGGGATGATTCACTTCCTGTTCAAGATCAGAGGATGTTAGAAGGTCCTCAGATATTTCAGATATGTAGACAGCCTTTGTGCACTACAAGTATGGAAGCTTGGTGCACATCTTTTGTTGAGTACCCCTGATTCCCTTGGGAGATAAAGGACACGATATACCAAAAAAGGCCATGATGTCTTCATTTATGAGAACTGTGGGTTTCACTCTAGAGACAGTCAAACAGAAAAATGTAAATGCTTTGGGCATATAAGGGAAAATTAAAAATAAATAAGTTAAAAGCTACTTAATTTTACCATAGAAGTAGCTAGTATTCCATGCTTCAAATGACAAATTAATATCTGTTCTGTTTTAGCTTCTTCATTATGTAAAGAATGTTCACTTCAAAAATAAAGCTGGAGACACTGTGTATTTTGATAAAAATGGAGATCCAGCAGGAGTGCTTGATATTGTGAACTGGCAGATTACTACCCATAATACAATGCAACATGTGCATGTCGGCAGCTTCAACCTCAGTGCCCCTCAAGGCCAGGAGTTCAGACTCAATAAGAGTGCCATTGTGTGGAATGCAGCCTTCAAGGAGGTATGATTCATTTCAAGGTGCATTATAATTATTTTGAGCACAGTGCCTCAAAGACATGATTTTTTATAACACACTCCTTAATATGACTAAAGTTTTAATTGAATCTTATGCTAAATTCCTCTTAACTTTCATGAAAGATGTGCCACTCTATAAACCAGTATTAAAATGGGCATATGTAATTAGTGAGATTCCATGTTAAAAATGAGGCAATGGGTGTGGAACACACAGCACAAAGGTAAAACAGAAAAATGTGCATTGATACAGAAAACCACACAAGAAGTAACTTCCTGGGGGTTGAAGGGGCATATATTCTTTAATGTAAAAAAAAAAAAGTGTGTTTTCATACTTACGGATTACATAGCCATCCTAGTGAGCCCATTTATAATAAATATTACTCTTGTTTATGCTATTCAATTTCCACATTCCTTCTAAGGCTAGCCTTATGACTGCTAATCATTCTGAAATTCACAGAGTCCCTTCCCTAAGCCAACTACATACTCAGAAAGGCTGTTTGATTTTACCCATCTGTTTTCTATGAAAAAATGCCTCCTAGTGTCTCATCTGAGCCAGTAATACTCTGTTCATATATTTTGTCTTTTTGTCCTCAAACATCTTAAGTTTTTGAAATGTTGTACCCAGTTGGTCTCTGGACTTTTGCAGATATCGGTCAATATTTCTATCCTCTCATCTTTCTCCTCAAGGCTTTAATTTTAATTTAGGAACCATATCCCATTATTACTTCCCTTCTTTTTATCCTTAAAGTTATTTCCATCACACTACTCTGTCCTTGAAATATATATTCAAATCTCTCCTTTCCTTAGACGTGAAAAACTTTAAATTCTCCAGCCCCTTTTTGATCTAGTAGCTTTCCAAATGACCACTTCTACTAGCTTAATTGCATTCTGTCTATAAAGGCACCACAGCTGTGCACATCCCTCACTATGAACTAACCAGACATCTATAGAATGGTAGTATAACCCCTATATTTCTCAAATTTGCTCTCCAGATTAGAGTATATCCTACCATCTTGTTGACTATGTTTAATTTTTTAAGTTTGTGCCTAGTGGCTCATGGCTGCAGTTACTGTATTCTCAGTACCACTCAGTGTCTGATATAAAGATGCTCAAGGAAACTAGACTGTCTCATTGTCTTAGCTGGCACTCTAGCACTACTACTTTTCATTGTTTATGATATTTTCCCTATGCCAGGCTTCACCATGAACACAGTGTGAAATGCCTTCAGGAAATCTACATTTACCAGACACAAAGGATTCCCTTGTTGCAGGGTAACCCAGTCATAGAACAAGGTTTGAACTCACATATCCAGTTACCAAAAAGTTACTCTTTCTCTTATCCCTTAGGTTATTTTTCTCAATGACACCGTCTAGCTTTTCACTGTCTTCTACAACACATTTCCTAGTACTAAGTTCAGTTAATGGGGCTGTTTTCCTTTCAGTCAGTCATTCTGCCTTGTTTCTAGACTATTACCACTGTGGCTTCCATTTGATGTCTGTAAAGAACCCACTTGAGTTCTGCCATGGCGTTTTCTACACAAGTCTGGAAAGTGTACAGTCAGAGCCTTGCGCCTTGTCCTGTCTCGATCATCAGGCTCATTTCCTAACATTTCCTTTGAAATAAAACCATCCTGTCAGTTATTTATCTACCCACTTTCCTTCAACTCCATTCCTACTCTGGCAATGTTTGCATCTGTTCCGTGAAGACTTAAGTGAGATACTCAACAAGAATGGTTGCCTTGGTAGCATTTCCATTTGCATTCTCTGTTTTCAAACTGCTTTTTCAGCTATATATAAAAAAAAACTTTCTTCCTCTATTTCTTGCTGCTAATTTAATATCCAGCTTTCTATAATCTTTCTTTCCCCATTTAAAGCCCTTTTCAAGGTTTCTTCATTTGTTTTCCTACATTAGCTCTATGCTTTTCTGCTTTTGTTTTCCATTTTCTTTATAATTGCTGTCTCTCTCATTTCTAAATTAATACACAGTATTACTTTTATACACCTTCCTTGCCTCTATCTCATCTCTTGTTTAAAGCTCATCACAAACTTTGCTAAATCGTGTCCCACAGTCCCTTTTCAACTGTCTCTTCTTTTTATCTCTCTTCCCCCGTTTAAGTTACAGTCATTCTTACCTTCCTAGATGAATGCCTTTGTGCACTTATACGTTTTTAGTTTAACCCACTGGGAGCCATACAGTAACTGGGTTTCTATAGGGCACAGGTATTCCTCCATTTTTGGTAAGTATGATGCTTAAAATTGTAATTTTCCCCATGCCTTGCTGTTTTATAGGTTCATAGGTGTGTACTAGGCTAATGGTCCTGGAGCTTTTACAAGCCTAGCCCATAGAAGTGCCCTGGCATCATGCCCCCCGATGTTAGGTCCCATTGCCTCTATCAAGTACAGCCACTGGAGTGATCCCCAGGGTGAACTTTCCATTACCCATCCACTCATCAAGATTTCTCCTGAAGAAGGACAGTGAGGTGCTCTGCTTGACATGTATGGGAAGTCTATTCCAGAGCATGAGCAGTCTCTGGGTGAGGAACCTGTCCCTCCAGCATGTTCTGCTGATTGTGATAATGAGGTTGAGGTCTCTGGAGCATGTGGTGTGGAGGGATTGGGATTTCTTTAGATGTTGCATTTATAACAGATCTGGGTCAGACATGGCTTTGTAAGTCAAGCAGAGATTGCCTGTAAGTAGGTGCTAGGAGGCAGAACAGCTGGAGTATTTTGAGTCTGTTTGTGTAGGACATGTGTTTAATGCCTAGGATCCTCTTCGTGAAGTACTTCTGTGGCCTCTCCAGCTGTTGCAGGTGTCTAGTGAGGTACATGCCAAATGGGACATTATACATGATGACTGGTCTAATGAGGGAAGAGTAGAGAGAGATAATGACGTCTTTCTTCCTGGATGCAAAACCCTTGGTAATGAGATGTGCCACACAGAAGGACTTTCTGACCGCAGTGGCAATGTGGTGGTTGAAGGAGAGGTTGCTGTCAACCTGCATCCCCAGATCTCTTATAATGCCTTCAGTGTTCAGTGGGCTCCCATCAATGTGGTAATTAGTGGGAACTGAGTTTTTACCAAAGGGGATGATGACACATTTTTTTTTTGCATTACGCTTAAGGCCATGGTTTCGACACCAGTCATTGGTCTCAGTGAGGCCTTTCAGTAGGATGTCTGCATCACTTGGGGAGTTAATAATGGCTCCCAGCTTGAAGTTGTCTGTGAACTTGGTCAGCCAGAGTCCCTTTGTGTTGGCCTGGACGTCTGAGAAGTAGATGCCAAACAGGAGAGGACTCAGGACCGATCTCTGTGGGATTCCACTCATTCCTGCTTGGCAGTCTGACTTTCACACTGTGTGTTTTATCTGTGAGCCAATTTGCAACCCATCTAGTGATATAGGGGTTGATGCCTAGTGTGGTGAGTTTAGCAATAATTCCAGAGTGAGGAATGGTATCAAAGGCCTTGGTCAGATTGAGGTAGGCTGTATGCACTGCCTTACCTTCATCCACAGCTCTGGTGACCAACTCAAAGAAGTCAACCAGGTTGAGCAGGCATGATCTCCCTTTCATAAAACCAAATTGCTTGGGGGTCTAGAGTTTGGAGATTCCCTATATCCTTGTTAATTAGGTACATGATGATGACGATGCACTCCCTAGCCTTACATCAGACTCATCAGGCTAATGGGGCTATAATTCCCAGGTTCTGTATTCACTTCCCCTTTATGGAGACGGATGACTGTAGCAGTGCACCATTCGGTAGAGACAAAGCCTGAGGTGAGGCTGTGACTGAACAGGGCACACAGATGTGGTGCCAGTTCACTTTGTAGTTCATGTAGAACACAGCCAGGTTATTATCAGGTCCCATGGAAGCTGTATTCTTGGCCTTGGACAATGCAGCTTTAACCTGTGCTGCAGTAATGCTGGGTGCCTGAGATTCTTCCGGTATTGTGAACAGTCCTTTGGGTGGGGCAGGGGTAAAGTTGACACTGAATCTGTCGGACAGTATGTTGGCAATATCTGTTGGCTCAGTATAGGAGGTACCATTGTGCAGTAACTCAGAGCAAATCTGGGTATTGCCATGGAGGCTCTTGATATAATTATAGAAGGCTTTTTGACTGTTTTTAGTGTCTGCTGCAATTCTGCCTTCATAGCTGGTTTTGGAGAATTTGATGAGAAATCTCAACTTTTTGTTGAGGCTAATAAGGGAGTTTTTCCAGTCTTGGGACTTCACCTTTTTCTGCAACAGTTTCTTCCTTCTGATGTAGAGTTCATTGATGGCAGGGGACCACCAAAGTGGCTTTCCTTTTTGGAGGAGTGCGTCTTGGTTCTGTTGGGTATGGCTAGTTCCATGCATTTATGTACATGTTCATACAGTGCACTGGTGTATGGTTTGGCAGTCATGCAGCTAGTTTCCATTGGCATGCATGCTGTGAAGTTAGCCACCTCTGTTTTTAGGAGCCCAGAGTCAGCTTTGGAGAAGTTTTTCAAGGTGTTTACCTTTGCAGGGGGTGTAGGCGAGATGTGGATTTCCATGGTGATTAGTTTATGGTCAGATCTAACCAGGGAGGGATTGACTATTGGTGTAGAGCAATGGTCACCCATGTTAGTAATAACCAGGTCAAGGATGTTGCTTCCTCTAGTGGAGGTCAGCATGAGCTAGTCCAGGGCACTGGAATTGATGAATTCCAGGAAGCATTGGGCCAGTGTATTGGTGCTTGAGTAGTTTTCCCAGTTGATGGAGGGGTAGTTGAAGTCTCCTAGTATGAGAGTGTTAGGTTGGACCTTGAAAGATTCCAGGGTGCTTAGGAATATGGAGTGAGTGTCTAGGGACATGGTTGGGGACCTATAGCAGGCTATGACCTAGATCGCCATCTTACCCAATGTTAATTGTACCTGAAGTATCTCAGATGCGTTATGCTGGGCTACTAGTCTGGAAGTGTGCATATCATTTATGCATATGGAGACACCACTGCCTTTGGAGCTTCGGTCCATGTTTCGGGACCGAAAAGTATGGAATGAGTTCTAGCCTGGTAGTGCAGGGGTGTTTTCTGCCACTTTAAATCAGATCTCCATTACAGCACAAATGGAGATGTTTTCCATGTTGAGGAGTGCTTCAAGCGAGTGCATCTTGAGATTTAGACTTCTACCGTTGAGCAGCATGACCCTCAGATTGCATTTATTTATAGCTGTTACAGTGGCAATTTGGTCTTTGGAACACTGCCTAAAAAGGCACTATAGGGGTTGGCAAGAGCCTTAGCCAGTACCCAGAAACCAAGGGGTGACAGATATAGGCCATCTCTGGCAAAGCATTGAGGTATGTCAATCATGTCATCCCAAGCAGACAGATACTGTATCCCCTTAGAATGACACCAGAAACTTAGCCAATTGTTGAAGTCAATCATTTTTTGTTTGTACTGCAGTATCATTCTGGGTGATGGTAGGATACTGCTCAGGGCTAGGATCATACCTGCCTGGGCCACATCATCTGAGAGCTCCACCATATCTCCTTTCATGTAGTCCAGGGAGGTGCATTTCAGGTCATTCACACCCACATGGACAATGACAAAATCATACTTGTACTTGCTGTGAAGTGACCTGAGTGCATGTGTTATGTTTCGAATTCTGGCAACTGATAGACAGCTGACTGTTACCTTCTCCTTATTCAACCTAGTGAGTGGGATAGCTGTGTGCCTCACTATTGAGTAACCCATGATTAGTGCATTGGGCAAGGTGTTTAGCCTTAGAGGCTTAGGTTGAGGGGCACACTGTGGAGGTAAGCTATGTGTCCTGTGGTTTGTGCTGTGTTGTGGTGGTCGAGTGCTTTTCTGTCTTGGAGGTCTCTGCTATATGGGTAAATTTCTATTGAGTCCCTCTGTGAAGGTAGGTGTGTGGTTTGTGTTTTTATGTGAGAGCTGTGATGGTGGGTGTTCTGAAGGGCTCTGTGTTCCATGTGGTGTGATGCAGGTGTTGACCTTCTCCTCTTGACCAGCTTGTCTGGTCTTGGCTGGAGAGTGCATAGCTTCCAATTTGGTGATATAAGCGCATCTCTCACAAGTCTGAGTGTTGGGAGGTAAGAGGAGAGGGTTGTCTGTGTACATGAGGCAGTTGCTACACTGCCTCAGAATGCCCAAGTGCATCAGGTTAATAGGAGAAAGCACAGGAAACTGCCCTTTAATCATGCTAGGAGGGGTGGTCGTAACTACTAAGTACTGGAGCTATTTCCATGAAGAATGACAAGTGCTGATGGCACTTAGGTGTGCTATAATAATTGCTACAAAAACCTGTTGAAGTGTAAAGAGATTAAGCTATCTGAAGTGCAAGAGAGAGAGAAGGAACTAGCAAGATCTAAGGGAAAAACTGAAGACCAGACTTTCTGGCACCAGTAATAGTTTACCTCAGTCGGTGCTGCTGTGCGGGAGCTTAAACAAGTGCAAACCCTTGCAAACACAGGCTTTTAAACCAGAAAGTTGAAAGGGATGGAAAAACTGCCCAAATGGCCAATAATCTAAAATTGCAAGCCAGAAACCACTCCTCTTGTGGTAGATAGGCTACCTAATGCTTACCACTCCCACTGATAAGCTAGAAGACTTCCCTCCAACACAGAAAGGCTTGGGGGCTCAGAAGATTACAAATAGTCTTGGATACAGCAAATCTGTATCTGGACTAGACTAGTTATAGGAAAGGCTGGAAACAAGCTTAGAACTTTTTTTTTTTTTTTTACAGAAAAGCAGCTAAAACAGCAGTAAAACAATTCAAATGCAGTGCAAGCTAGCACACGAATATGTAGCAATATTTAAGCAAATACAGTTTAAATAAATGCAATTAAGTAAAAAATGACTAAAAACAAATGCAGAAAGCAGTAAATTAGGAAAAAATCAAAATGGAGGCACTTAGAGTATCAGACAACAATGCCAGCAAATATATAAATAATTCAGTCAAGCAAAAATTTAACTTATCAGCTCTATGTTTCCAGATTGTTTGAGAAGCTCACACAGTCAGAACACAAGGAGATTCTAGAAATGGTATGCAGGACTTTATGGAGAGAAGGTTTTGTTAAGTGTTTGTCCACAAGAGTGTAAACCACAAGAACCTTCTGAAATGTAAATTAACTCGCCTGAAGCACAAGTGCTAAGACCAAAGCTTAAAATGCTTCGAATAACAAATATAATTAGGCTACTAACAAGCAGTATTAAATTCAGGAGAATAAAAGCACTTGCACACTTAAGACCACACAGCAAAAATAAAGTAATAAAGTATGAAAAATTCAATTACAGTAAAAGCAGATGAATAAAGTGTACATTTTTTTCAAGTGGAGAGGGAGGAAAAAGAAGTGTTTAAAGTCAAAGAAGCAAGGGGGTAGTCCTGTCCAAATAATCTCACTGCACTATGTTGACTGATCAAATGAGATTGGACTGGGAGCAGTGACCAAGATCAGATTTACATCAGGGGTGGGCAAATCCAAAGCCACCAAGTTTAAGACTACAAGAACACTTGGGAGGAAGGGCAGGGAAAAAAAACAGTGCAGATAACAACAAAGGCCTGAAACAATACAGCAAATATATAAATAATAAAGCAAATGTATACAGCACAGTGCAAACTCAGTTGCAAAAAGTGTACTTATTAGTTTGGAATATCAGATTGGAAAAGATACAAACTCTGCTCACAGTCAGGAGAATTTATCTCTGCTATATCAGCTCTGCACAAATTCACAGAAATGCAGTTTGTAATGGAAGTACAACACAGAAAGTACACCTCAGGCAATGATTAACAGCTAAGATGGGCTGGCTCAACAACCTCCACCTGAAATTAGCTTCTGAGCTACCCTGAGAAACAAAGTGCAGACAAGAACAAAGGACAGAAGCAACAGAGCAAATATATAAATAATAAAACAAATATATAAATACAGCACAGTGCAAACTGAGTTGCAAAAAGTGTACTTATCAGTTTGGAATATCAGATGGAAAAGATTCCAACTCTGCTCACAGTCAGGAGAATTTATCTCTGCTATATCAGCTCTGCACAAATTCACAGAAATGCAATTTGTAACCCAACTAGTTAGCGTGGGAATAGAACCCACTGACTTCTGGCACCAAAGACAAATGTGCGACCTGCTGGACTACTGCAATCCTATCTAATTTAAAACTTCAATTACTTGTTTTTAGTTCCCAGATTTATATACAGAGATGCTCAATTCTTTTTCTTTCAAGTTGAAATCATCTACAAACATGACTTTCTTGCAACTGTCACATCCTCTTATTTTTTTTATCTTTCACTGCTTCTGCTTTCTCTGTATGATGGCTAATACACTGCATCAAGACAGCAGCTTTTGGACTTTCATCTAGTTTTTCCTGCTATGGTTCCAACTGCTAGCTGACCTTGAAACCATGGTACTGCCTGTTTTTGTCTTCGGTGTCTTTGTGAATAGTGTCTTGTCTCATGCAGACTGTCACTTCTGCACCTATCAAGTCCTATATGGGGTACCTAAACACCTGATATCCTGAGACCTCCATGTCCTAATTGCTTTTATCATTTTCCCAGGCTAAAGCCACCCCCTTTCTGTTTAAATGTCTTTCCAGCATTGTCATGTGCAGCTCCCCAATTTTCTGACCCAGACTTGCGTTTGCTCATCATGAGCCACCACCCACTGCTGCAAGAGCTAATACTACTGTGTTCATTCCATAAAAAGCTGCAACTAATCCCATCTTTCTCAATCTTTTCTTTGTTCTCCTACCACTATATGGTGTCGTACTCATGTCTTTCTTTTCCTCAGTTTTACCACTAACTGTTATATTCCACTGACTCCCAAACAATCAATAACCTTGTTTTATCTAATGTAAATAACCTGTCCCAAGGTGATATGACTTGGATTCATAGCTTCATACTAAACTTACAGCCAAAGGAGACCATCAAAAAGCTCAGCCACATCACCCAATACAGGGGAAAACTAACAATGTCCCACATTAAATAGATATTCTCTGAAAATTTGCAGTCATCCATCAAGTAATCCAGATTGGTTTTAAAGGCTGCTTGTAAAGTTTTCTGTTTGATAGGTAAAGACAACCTAGTCCAGAAATGAGGAATACTTCAAAGTATATAATAATAATAATAATAATAATAATAATAATAATAATAATAATAATAATAATAATAATAATAATAATAAAGGGGTTCAGGGGATTTTGTACCTTGCACAGGATGTGTGGAAGCTTGCCTCCACCCAGCTTCACCCAAGGCTGAAAAATTCAAGTCTTGCTTTCACCATACAGTGGATTCCAGTATAACAGACCATATCTACTTTCACCATATACATACTTATGTCTTTGAGCCTTATTCCTGTCTTCCATTGAGGGTCACTTTGCTTGTTCAGAAACATCTTCCTCATATAAAAGTACATTAGATAATTTGTAAAAGTTGGAGCAAAATGGATCCTTTTTGTAGGATATAGTATTTGGCTATATGATACGTCCCTCAGTTACCTGTACTTTGGTCAAGTCCTTAAGCCAGGAACTGTAATTCCTGATGATACTGACAATGACCAGAATCTGTAAAAATGTTATCTTGCATTCCAACGCTTAACACAGCCTTGCCTACTCTTTTCTAGTTATTCCCTGTACCTCACAATCAGTTCCACTTGCCAAGGTCAAAATGTTGGTCTTCCTCCTATACAAGATAAAATGTTTTATAAAGTAAACTTATTCACTAAAACTGCCTTTTCTCAAGGACAAACTGGAAGCACTGTTTAAGTAACTTACTCAAAGCCACATAGTAGGCCAATGGAAAATGAAAGAGTCAAACCCAGGACCTAAAAATTAATCTCTAGCAGTAGTAGGTGTATGCCTTTACACTAAACCTTCGGATATTTAGCATATTATCAAATATAAACACTTCTCACCTTTCATAAAAAACTTTCACACTTCCAGACCTGCCCTCTACCATCTTACGTCTGGTAGAATTGTTATTGCTGTGTGGCTAGCTAGCTTTGTTTTACCTGCTCATCTTACTTTCTTGGTTGTAGTCTAACATGACTAGAACATATTGCTTCACCGTTGCTCCTGCTCCATATCAGCCTTGCTTCCTACCCCAGCACTTCTACTTGAGGCTGCACAACTTATGCCTTTGAAGCCGTGTTGCCACCCATGCTGAGCCTTCCTGTTCCTACTGAACTGTCCCCTGCCTTCTTGTCCTTTCCTTGCAGACTTCCTTGACACTGTTCATACCTCTCAACTGTCCCTGATAATCCAGAGCATCCGTGATTTTGGCTCAGAATTTTGTTCCGTCTCCTATTCTCTTCTAAAATTGGTGATCCGGGGAAAAAGGGTGATAGCTTACACTTAGTAAAGACAATAATTAGAGTTATAGATTTCTTTTACTTCAAAAAATGCATGTTCATTCACATTCTTTTATTCTGTAAATGTCACACATTAATAGTACTGATATTTGAAAAAATTATCTCTGATTGCCCTGGAGTATTTTTGGATTTATCTGTAATTGTGGAAGGTAAGAGGATGACAGCTATGTATATGTCCTTACCTTCATCCATTCCTTTGTACACCATCATGACCATCTTTCTTCTCTAACATCTCTCCCTTCTATCCTGCATCCCCAGTACCTGTCTTTTTATCACTTCTCAACAAAAGCTCAAAGATTTGCCTTCTCTTTACGTTTATAACAGGAATAGATTAAACTTCAGGCAGGCTGCATTTTCCATTTCCCCATAAATATTTGTGAAATTAGTACTAGCATCCTTTCAGCTCCCAACCACTACTGCCTGGGAATATTTTGTTTTTTTATAGGTTCATAGGTTCATAGGTTCATACTAGGTTATCTGCCCTGGGGCAATTACAAGCCTAGCCTGATTTTGTTTGGCTTACGCCACCCCTTGATTTGAGTATACTGTGCCCTTTTTAAGGTTTAGTTTACTGTGCCTCTGTCTAATAGTGACACGGAAGTAATCCCCAGGACAAACCTACGATCCCCCATCCATTTTTGAAGAGATTCAGTGAGGTGCTCTGCCTAACATGAATTGGAATTCTATTCCAGAGCGAAGGGAGCCTCTGAGTTATGAATCTGTCCCTCCAGCAAGTTCTATTTATTTCTGTGCTGAGGTTCAAGTCCCTCGAGCGTGTGGCTCTAAGGGATTTAGATTTACTGAGGTGGAGCATGTCCATTAATTCTGGATTGGACATAGCTTTATATGTCAGGCATAGATCACCTCGAAGTAGGCGGTATGCAACTGAGTAGAGCTGGAGTTTTTTTAACCGAGCAGCATATGGCATCTGCTTGAGTCGCTTGATCCTCTTGGTGAGGTACTTTTGGGGTCTTTCTAATTGCTGCAGGTGTCGGGTAAGGTACATCCCAAAAGGGGCATTATATTCTATGATAGGCCTGATGAGGGATGAATAAAGGGGCATGATTACCTCTCTTGATCTAGATGTGAATCCTTTCATGATGAGGTGGGCTATGTAGGTCTTTCTAACCACTTTGGCAATGTGGTTGTCAAAGGTGAGATTGCTATCAACTTGGGTCCCCAGATCCCTAATTACTTTCTCTGTACTTAATGGGTTACCACCTATGTGGTAATTTGTGGGCACATTGTTTTTGCCAAAGGGTATGACTATACACTTTTTGGCATTTAGCTTTAGACCATGGCTCTGGCACCAGTTATCCATCTCTGTGAGACCTTTTTGAAGGATGTTTGTGTCAGCTGGAGAGTCGATTATGGTGCCCAGTTTGAAGTCATCTGCAAACTTGGTGAGCCATTGTCCTCCCACGTTGGCCTGTACCTCGGAAAAATATATACCGAACAAGAGCGGTCCCAGGACAGAACCTTGTGGGACGCCACTTGTGACCAGTTTTGAGTCTGACATGGCTCCAGCAACTCTCACTCTGTGGGTTCTGTCTTTGAGCCAGTTTGTGACCCATCTTGTGACATAGGGGTTTATATTTAAGCTGGATAGCTTATCTATGATGCCCGATTGGGGTATTGTGTCAAATGCCTTTGCTAGGTCCAGATAGGCTGTGTGGACTACCTTCCCTTCATCCATGGCTTTGGTGACTGTTTCAAAGAAGTTGACCAGGTTCAAAAGGCAGGATCTGCCCTTGACGAAGCTGAATTGGGTAGGATCTAGTGTCTGTAGGTCCCCGATGTCTTTGTTTATGAGCTCCATGATGATCCTCTCCATTGCCTTGCAGACTAGGCTAGTCAGGCTTATGGGGCGATAGTTTCCAGGGTCCGTAGAGGCTCCACCTTTGTGGAGTGGGACCACTGTTGCTGTACGCCATTCTGTGGGCACATATCCTGTAGTGAGGCTGAGATTGTACAGCTGTTTTATTTGAGGGGTTAGTTCTTCTTGGAGTTCATGTAGGACGCAACCCGGGATGCCATCTGGTCCCATGGAAGCAGTGTTTTTTGCTTTGGAGAGGGCAGCCTTCACCAAAGCATCAGAGATGTTTGGGAGGCAACCCTCTGCCGGGATAGATACTTGCTCTTTTGAGGGGGAGGGGGGGGGTTTGCACTGAACCTGTCTGCCAGGATATTGGCGATGTCTGTGGGTTCAGTGTATTTTTTGTCATTTAGAATCAACTCAGAACAAGTCTGGGAGTTGCATCCCAGGTTCCTAACATAACTGAAAAAAGCCTTATGATTGTCTTTAGTGTCCTGTGCAATTTTTCTCTTGAAGCTGGCCTTGAAGGATTTTATGAGGGATCCTAATTTTTTGCTAGTACTGATCAGAGCTGCCTTCCCTATTAGGGATTTTGCTCTATCATGTAGTAGCTTCCTCCTTCTGTTGTACAGTTTATTTATGGCTGGGGTCCACCAGACTGGACGCCTGCCTTTGGATGATTGGGTCTTGGTTTTGTTTGGGATAGCATGATCCATGCATTCCTGGAGATGTCCGTAGAATGCGTTTATATAGGATTCTGCAGTTTGGGCCATAGTTTCCACTGGCCCTGGGGCCTTAAAGGATTCCACTTCGGTTTTGAGAAGTGAGAAGTTCGCTTTGAGAAGTTTTTCACTGTGGTTTTCTGGGTTAGGTGGGGTCGGGATGTGGATATCCAGTGAAATTAATTTATGGTCTGATCTTACCAATGAGGGATATACTTCTGGTATGGAGCATAGAGTACCCATGTTGGTAATGATCAGGTCTAGTATGTTATCCCCTCTTGTGGGAGTGGTGACTAGTTGTTCCATAGCATTTGAGTTTATAATTTCCAGGAACCTTTGGGCTAAGGTGCTGGGGCTTGAGTAGTGCTCCCAGTCTATGTTTGGGTAGTTGAAGTCGCCCAACATAATGGTGTTCTGAGAGATCTTCATGTTCTCCAATGTTTTCAGGAAAGCCGAGTGGGATTCCTGACTTTGAGAGGGTGGTCTGTAGGATGCTATAAACTGAAAAGCAGTCTTGCCCACTGTTAGTTGCACATGGATGATCTCTGATACTTTGTGCAATGCCACTAACCTGGAGGAGTGGATATCCTTGATAAATATGGAAGCTCCCCCTCCTTTTGTGGTTCGGTCCGGGTTTTGGGGCCGAAAAGCATGATATGAGGTATAACCTGGTAGTGCTGGGGTGCTCTCTGGAGCCTTGAACCAGGTTTCTGTCACTGCACAGATATCGATGTTCTCCATACTGAGGAGAGCTTTGAGTGCGTGCATCTTGAGGTTAAGACTTCTGGTGTTTAGCAACATTACCCTTAGTTTCTTGTTCCTTGTGCTGTCTATGGAGGTGGGTTTAAGTTTTGAGCCTTGCCTAAAAAAGGCACTATGGGGGTGGCAAGAGCCTTTGCCAATATCCAAAAGCCCAGTGGTGACAGGTACAAGCTGTCCCTAGTGAAGCAACGTGGCTTGTCGAGCATGTCATCCCAGGCTGACAGACGCTGGATCCCCTTTGAATGACATCAAAATTTTAGCCAATTGTTAAAATTGATCATTTTGTCTTTGTACTGTGGCATTATTCTAGGTGAGGGTAAGATGCTGCTCAAGGTCAGGGTCATACCGGCCTGGGCTACATGATCAGAGAGCTCCTCTATGTCTCTTTTCATGTAGTCCAGGGAGGTACATCTCAGGTCATTCACACCAGCATGTACGATGACTGAGTCATATTTGTATTTGCTTTGGAGTGACCTGAGTGCTTGCGTTATGTGGCAGATCCTAGCGCCCAACAGGCAGCTCACTGTGACCTTCTCTTTGTTCAGCCTGGTGAGTGGGACGTCAGTGTGTCTGACAATAGAGTCACCTGTTACAAGAGTATCAGGTGTGTTATTCAGCCTTAAGGGTTGCTGCTGCTTGGCACACTGACTTTGTGGGCTATGTGTTGTGCGTGTTTTGTTTTGGGGTAGCGTTTGCTTGGATGTCTGCTTTGGAGGTCTCTGTTGCTTAGGTAGATTTTTATTTAGAGCCTCTGAGTATGTTTTTGTGTATTTATGTGTTTGGTTCGCTGATGTGGTGGGACTATGTGATACTGGAATTGTGTTGTGTGAGGTTACCTTCTCCTCCTGACTGGTTTCACCAGTTTTGAGATGAGAGAGCTCAGCCTCCAGTTTGGCTATATGGTTGCATCTCTCACATATATTTGAACCTGTTTGGAGGAGGAGAGGGTTGTCCGTGTACATGAGACAGTTGTAACATTGCCTCAAAATTCCCAGATTCACCAGCTGGACTGGAGAGGAAACCATTGACTGACCTTTGGACATGCTAGAGTAATATAGGGAAACTGAATTAAGATGGACCAATAGGGGTCAAGGTAATCGTAGAGAGTACAAGAGTAAGTAGTGCTTATGGTTTAATAGTGCTAACTTGTAAGATTACTTATTTGGACCAGTGAAGGGCCTTAGAATGATAATATGGTGTTTAATTTGAGAGATAGAGCAGTTCTAAGGGAAAAAGTGAAGAGCAGACTTCGTGGAGCCAGGAATAGTTTAAACCCAATTAGGTGGCGCTGCCCGTTGTTGTGCTATGCACAAAAACGCGCAAAAACACGCAAAAGAGGGTTTTAAGAGAAGGAGATCAAGGAGTTTGGAATTGACCCAAAATGGCCAATAAAACTACAGTTTCAAGGCAGTAACCACTCCCACAGGGGCAGGCAGGCTGCTCAATGTTTATCACTGCCACTGATGAACAGAGAAACTTCCCTTTAGCCCAAGCAAAAAATGGCCTCCAAGAAACTTACAAACAGTTCAGAACAGCAAGCCTGTAACTGAACTTTTTTAAATCGCAGAAAAGTGGGGGGAAAAGCAAGATTTTTTTGTTTTTTTAAAGATAGCAGAGGTTCACAAGTATCAACAAGTTATAACAGTGCAGTAAATGACCCCACACTTGAGTGCTAGGCCAGAGACAGATAAAATGCAAGTTTTAAGAAAAAAAACGATTTTAAAAATAAGTGCAAACAGGAAATTCAGTAAACAGCTCTAGGTTGTGTTCATCAATTCCAACGCTTTGGATCAACTTATTCACACCCCCACCAGAGGCAGCAATATCCTAGACCTGGTCATCACCAACATGGGTGACCATTCCACATCAGAGGTCAGCTCCTCATTGGTCAAATCCAACCACAAGCTAATTACCCTAGACATCCACATCCCGCTCCCACCCCCCATTAGGAAAACAAGCGTAAAACATTTCTCCAAAGCCAACTTCATGCTTCTTAAGACAGAAGTGGCAAACTTCATGACACCCATGCAGATGGACAGTAGAGGTACGACTGCTGAATCCTATACAAATGCACTTTATAAGCAGTTACATGAGTGTATGGATCGTGCTACCACTAACAGAACCAAGATGCTATCCTCCAAAAAAAGGAAGCCAATCTGGTGGTCTTCTGCCATAAACAAACTCTACAACAGAAGAAAGAAACTGTTGCAAAAATAAGTAAAATCCCACGATTGGAGGAACTCCCTGGTCAGCCTCAGTAAGAAGCTGAGATCCCTCATAAAATCCTCCAAAGCTAGTTATGAAAACAAAATTGCCACTGATTCTAAAGACAACCACAAAGCATTCTATAGCTATGTCAAAAATCTCAATGGCAACACTCAGATCTGCTCTGACTTACAGCACAATGACACTAAATATACAGAACCAACTGATATTGCCAACATCCTGGCAGATAGGTTCAGTGCTAACTTTACCTCCCTCTCACCCCCTAAAGAGCCCATCTTTATACTGGAAGAATGCAAAGTTCCTGTAATCACGGCTGCACAGGTAAAAACTTCACTCTCCAAAGCCAAGAACACAGCATCCATGGGACCTGACAACATCCCAGGCTGCCTTCTACATGAACTACAGAATGAACTGGCACCCCACCTGAGTACCATGTTCAATCAAAGCCTCACCTCAGGCTTTGTGCCCATTGAATGGTGCACTGCAACAGTTATCCCACTCCACAAAGGGGGGGGGCGCCACAACAGACCCCGGGAACTACTGCCCCATTAGCCTGACGAGCCTCGTCTGCAAGGCCATGGAACGTATCATCATGGATCTCATAAACAAAGACATTGGAGATCTCCAAACCCTGGACCTCACACAGTTTGGGTTTGTAAAAGGCAGATCATGTCTCCTAAACCTGATAGACTTCTTTGAAGTAGTCACCAAAGCCATAGATGCGGGTAAGGTGGTTCACACAGCCTATCTAGATCTCGCCAAGGCATTCGACACCAACCCCCACTCTGGAATTATAGATAAACTCACTAAACTAGGTATAAATCCCTATGTCACAAGATGAGTTGTCAACTGGCTTACTGAAAGAACCCACACTGTGAAAGTAGCAGACTCCAAATCAGACTTCAGTCCAGTGACAAGTGGAGTACCACAGGGTTCAGTCCTGGGTCCTCTTCTGTTTGGTATCTACTTCTCTGAAGTACAGGCTAACACAGAAGGTCTTTGGCTAACTAAATTTGCAGATGACTGCAAACTAGGAGCCATAATTGAAACTCCTAATGATGTGGACATCCTACAAAAGGGTCTCACTGAGACAGATGCCTGGTGTCAAAGACATGGTCTCAAGCTCAATGCCAAAAAGTGCATTGTCATCCCCTTTGGTAAAAATTCTGTACCCATGAACTACCACATAGGCGGTAGTCTACTTAACACCGAATGTGTGATAAGTGACCTTGGGACCCAGGTGGACAGTAGTCTCTCCTTTGATAATCACATCACCAAAGTGGTCAGGAAATCCTTCTATGTGACACATCTCATCCAGAAAAAAGAGGTCATTGTTCCCCTCTACTCATCACTCATTAGACCCATTATAGAGTACAACGCCCCTTTTGGTATGTACCTCACAAGACATCTACAACAACTGGAAAGGCTGCAAAAATACCTCACAAAGAGGATTACTGGCCTCAAACAGATGCCTTATGCAGACTGTCTCAAAAAACTCCAGCTTTACTCCATCGCATATCGCCTACTCAGAGGCGATCTCTGCCTAACATACAAAGCTATGTCAAACTCAGAGCTGTTGGACATGCTCCACTTAAAGAAATCCCAATCCCTCCGAGCTACACGCTCTAGGGACCTAAACCTTGTCACCACAATAAACAGAACATGTTGGAGGGATAGATTCCTGCCCCAGAGACTTCCCATACTCTGGAACAGACTACCTATCTATGTCAAACAGAGCTCCTCATTAGCACTCTTCAAGAAAAATCTTGATGATTGGATGGGTAATAGGAAATTCACCCTGGGGATCACTTCTGTGGTTCTGCTTGACAGGGGCACAGGAAAATAATTTTCTTGGGTGGCGAAAGCCATGGTATATTTTTGGCTAGGCTTGTATAGGCCCTAGGGCCAATAGCCTAGTACCTACCTATGAACCTATGAACACATGCCAAAAATGAGGCATAACAAGGGCAGGAAACTGCCATAATTACAAAAACGTCAAAAAAAAAGCAAAACAGTTCATCTACTTTTGATTAAGATAAAAAAAAAAAAAAACACAGAATTTTGGTGAAGTTTCGCACTTCCACCCTCCAAGTTGTGCCTAGAGTAGCTGTTACTTTTGCCCCACCCTCCTATACTACTATTTTTGTAGCTGAGATATTACGTTTGATTCCAATGGCCATAGGTGCTGGAACCATGGACCGAGGGGGAGGGAGCGCCCCCCCCAACTTTTACAGCTGTAGAGGGAGGAAGACCCAATGGAGGACTCATGCATGATGCTAACATGAATTTGAACTGCACGGAAAAACTATGCCTTTAAACACAGCCTGCTGCCAGTGTCACGGACATGTTTTATGTGCTGTGCTCCATTTATGTAGCTGCTTAGCTGCAAGGTATTGTGCTCTGTTTGTTTATTTAGTTGCTTAGCTGCAAGGTCCATTTGTTTATTTATCTGCTAGGTCCGTTTGTTTATTTGGCTGCAAGGTCTGTTTGTTTATTTGGCTGCAAGGTCCTTTGTTTATTTAGTCATTTGTTTATTTAGCTGCTAGGTCTGTTTGTTTATTTAGCTGCAAGGTCCATTTGTTTATTTAGCTGCAAGGTCCATTTGTTTAGTTAGCTGCAAGGTGTGTGTGTGTGTGTGTGTGTGTGTGTGTGTGTGTGTGTGTGTGTGTGTGTGTGTGTGTGTGTGTGTGTGTGTGTGTGTGTGTGTGTGTGAAAAAGAATTATCCAGGCTCAAACCCTGTACCTTAGGTACAAGGGCCTGCATTCTCTACCCATACCACCATTGAGTTAGCTCTCCACTATCTAGATTTTCACAGAATATTTGGCTCATGCTTCTGGTCTGTTCCTCTTAAAATCTGTGGTTTTCTGGCAAATCACTGAGAATGGAGTTCACTAAGTAATGATAGCCCTTTAAGTTTGTCTTCCTATCTTTTTAGGAAACACATGGTAACACAAAACACTATTTTAGCAACTTCCTAAGATTATACAAGCAATATTTAAAATGTGTCCCTGATTTTGGGCCTTTGCCCTCCCAATATATTTTGGCTTTTTCCAGATTTCTTCTGCTGTGAAATTGATAAATTTACTTGTGTCAAGTGGATGGTGCAGTGGTAGTGTTGTTGCCTCACAGCAAGAGGTTCTCTCATTTGATTCTCGGCTGGGGTGCCTTCTGTGTGGAGTCTGTATGTCCTCCCTGTGTTTGTGTGGGTTTCCTCTTGGTGCTCCAGCTTCCTCCCATGTTAAAAGACTGTACCTGGAATATGTCTCCCTGGGCCTCTGCTGAAAATTGTCTTCATTCCAAGTCAGACTTTCCTGGTAAACAAATGTTAAATAAATATATTTTACAAGGAGCTAAGAGCTTCAGGGAAGGAGAAGTGTAGTGCTGCTTATTCCAAGTCTGTTTGCATTGTTAGTAACACAACAGGTAGTAGCCTTACTTTTGATGTAGAAGGCTGTGGGTTCTACTCCCACAGTATGCAGATGGATTGCTGATACTGTACTTTGCTGTACTTTAAAGGCAGTGGATGCTGCAGTCCTGTGAGTGTCTTCCTTTGGAGGAGTTACCTAGTAACTATGAACCTGTTATCCATTTGCCATCGATTCTCTATTGCAATATTACTAGCTTAACATTTTTTAATGAAACATAGGCAATTCATTCTTCAAGGGCAACAGCCACTTTATTTGTAGATGAAACAATAAAATATAAAGTTGTTTCCTAGCAGCAACCTCTTCATTAGTTAGAGATCCCTTTAATGTGGAATTATTTAGATGACTTGCTTCTGCAGGGATTTTGCATATTTACTGATATTGTTGGATTGTAATGACAGGAGTTTGAATGGCCTTTTACGGTTGAAATTTTCTGAAATTGGTAGTTTTGTCATTATTGGTTCATATATTTTGTTTCATTGCTTACTAGAAGACTGTTCAAAACTACAAATTTAAAAGACATTCTAACAACTGGTGCTGTATTATGCAAGGAATATAATTTAATACAATCAGGAAGGTAAGTCAAAGAATGCATACATGTATGCATGGCCCTAAAATGTGTTTGAAAACAGCCCAGAGGAAAGTGTGAAAGGCTCAAAATCATGGGCAAATTTTAAGCTTTACTCTTGTTACCAAAGCAATGGATGAAGGTAAAACAGTTCACACCACATTACCTTGACCTGGCCAAGCCTTTTTACACCACCCTCTACTCAGGTGAAATACAAAAGATGAGTAATGTAGGAGCAAACACTTGCATCACTAACTGGATTGCCAACTTGCTCACAAGATGCAGGAGATCAAAATAGGGGAAGAGACGAGTCACCAATGGAGTCCCCCAGGGTTCGCGTTGCTGAGACTTTTTCTGTTTGGCATATATGTCTCAAAAGTAAAAGGAAATACCAAAGAGCTTTGGCCAGCTAAGTTTGAGATGACTGCAAGCTAGGAGAAGTTATTGAATCCCCAAATGACTTAACTATCATGCAGGAAGGTTTGTCTCAAATAATAACTGGTGTCAAAATCATGACAATGCCCTCTGAGAACTGACCCAATTATTTGGCATTTGGGAGTGTGTGTGTACAGTGACCTAACATTTGACTAACGTGTCCAGAGTCATAAGAAAGTCTTTCTATATTGCACAGCTTATAAACAAATTGATTGTGATTAGATCTAGATATGTTGTTTGTCCCCCTTTACAAAGCTCTCATTAGGTCAATCCATTTTGTATAATGCCCACTTTGGCATGTATCTGTCCAGCCCCATGCAACAATTGGAATACCTTCAGAGATACCTTACTAAAAGGATGCAAGTCCTAAACAATAGGTCTTGCATGGACCACCTCAAAGATTTATTACTATACCAGTATCCTACAGAGTGCTTAGAGGTGACGTGTCTGGCATACAAGGCATCATCCGACCTAATACAGATGGACCTACTGAACATCAGCAAGTCAAATGGCATCAGAAATACTCAGTCCAGGTATCTAAACTGAATGTTGTGGAGAGCTGGATGTATATCACAGAGGCTACCACTGTTCCAGAACAGACTATCCATAACAATAAAATAAAGCTCATCCATCCATATTCAAATGCAACTTGGATCTAAGGATGGGTAATAGAAAATGTACTCCTGGATTACCCCTGATGTCACTAATGGATAGAAGCAGTTCCTAAATGCTGCATCCCTTACATGGGTCCCCTAAATTATCTATGGTATGATCACAGTTATTCTCACTAGGGCTAATATACAATTATCAGCCATGGGATAGGTAAGACCAATCAGGAAATGTTAATTCAAGGACCAAAATGGAATTGGCTAAGCTTAAAGTGTCCTCCAAGTGAACCTATGTTGTGGTAGTAAATAGTTATAAAAAATTGCCCTTTTTAGATCACTAAGTGCCCCTCTCACCCTCCGACCCCACCCCACCCCACCCCAGTCTTCAACAGCTTCCAGCACCTATGCCAATGGCCGCAGTACATAAACACCAGCAGTATCATATTTGTACTAAGCTGGTAACTTACATTAGTAAAGACCCAACTATCAATTATCACTTGACTGGACCTTAATCAACCATCCATCAATGGCCCATCTATCAGGCTGTCTCACTGATAGCCTCAGTGACCCTCTACCAACCTATCTACTTAGACAATGTCTTTATCCCCAAAAAGGTCCATATATAAACAAGTTCATAACAAAAAACACTTTTCACCTGACACTTTCATATTACTCCTCAAACACTGTGACTGGTCCCCCATAAAGCTTCTCTAACTTCACTCTGCAGTACAATACTTTAATAACAATTTCCTAAACATACTAAATAGTCTAGCACCCTACAGAAATATTGATGTAAAATCAACCTATGTGCCATGGTTAACGAAAAATACCAAAAAGCTACTAAACTTAGAGACAAAGCCTAGACACAATACCAGGTCAATAAAAGTCATAACAATCTAGGTTACTACCTCCAGCTAAGAAACAATTCCAAAAAACAAATCAAAAATGATAAAAAAGCATACTATACTAAGATCCAACAAAAAACACACACAAAAAAATCCACAAAAATTCTGGGGTGCTCTAAAACAGCTTTTTCAATCTGGCCAGTCCTCTACTCCAATGCCCACCACCACTAACAGTAGTGACAACATGGCAACCCAGTTTAATACACATTTTACAAACACTATACTAACACTAATAAAAAACAGTACTCCCATGTCCTTTCCTTCAAAAGCTGAAACAACTGCCAATCTGTTCTTACTAAGACTAGTCCAAACTGGCACCATAAAAAAATTACTCAAACTTAAACCCACACCTCTTGCAGCTGATCAACTTCCATCCGAATACCTCAAACTAGCTCCAAGTGCTATCTTTACCCCATCTCTCTTCTGATCAACTGATCTGTCACAGAACAATATATTCCCAAGCTATGGAAAATATCCTATATCACCTCATATACACAAATTGCCATACTATACCCACCACCAACAATTCTAAAAAATGCATACACACTCAACTCATGAACTAACTCCTCAGCAAAAACCTATTTTCCAACTCCCAACATGGCATTAGATTCAGTCATAGTACCATAACCACCCTTATAGGTTTTACTAGCACAATCAACTCAAAAATAATGGACAACTAGTTTCCTCCACCTTCCTAGACATGTCCAAGGCATTCGATACAGTTTCCCATCATAGACTCCTCAATGAACTTCCTTCCCTAAACTAAGCCAAACAGCTCTCTTCTGGTTTCACAACTACCTATCTGGTTAACAACAAGCTGTTAGATGGCAAGGAGATCTATTCTCCCTGTTACCTGTCATAGTAGGCATCTCACAAGATTCAATTTTAGGGCCACTCCTGTTTACTATCTCTCCAGCTACTGCATGTGCTTTGTGAGGTATATGCCGAAAGGGGCATTGCACTCAATAATGGGTCTTATAAGGGAAGAATACAGGGATGATATGACCACCTTGTCCCTGGATGAGTTACCCTTACTAATAAGGTGGAAAGAAGACATGTATTTCCTTACTATTGATGTAATAGACCTTTTTTCCAGTATTCCCCACAAGAAGGGTTTAATCTTGTTGGAAGAAATAATATCTGAGGACAGGAACCTAACACACAATGAATGTATAGTGATTCTACAGTTATTGGATTTGGTCCTTAAGTATAATTTTCTTTATTTTAAGGGGGAATATTGTCACCAAATAAAGGGTGTAGCCATGAGCGCAGCTTGTGCACCAACATTTGCAAATTTAGTGTTAGCTAAATGGGAGGAAAATTTGGTCTTTAATTCTATATATAACCAGAAGTGGCTGTTATACAAAAGATTTCTGGATGATATTTGTATGTTTTGGAATGCACCCAAAGAAGAAATTCCTGATTTTATACAGTTTTTAAATAATAGTACAAACTTTCTAAAATTTACATACAATGTAGAAAAGGAAAAACTAAAAGCTATATTATTTGGATGTAGAGATATATAAGAAAGACAACAAGTTTAACTCTAGAGTATACAGGAAGAGCACATATTCAAATTCTTATTTACATTTCAGTAGTACTCACCCTGTTTACCAAAAAAGAAATTTGGTAAGGGGTCAATATATAAGATCCTCTAGAATGATTTCTAATACTGACGACTATAGTGAGGAAATGAAACTTTTGAATCAAATGTTCAAACAAAGACATTATCCGCACCCTCTGATTGAAGCAGTAGAGAAAGAAATCCTGGGGGAAAGAACAGGGAAATTCCAACCAAATTTAGGGTATAGTGAAGCTAGTATCGAACAGAGTAAACCTGAGGAGAATTTTAACAGGGCCTTGGTTTTAGAATTTAATGCAAGTTCGGGTTTGGTCAGGAATATTGTTGACAAGGAATGAAACAGATTTATTACTATCACAAATAAATGGCCAGGGCTAAATGAATGTATTTCCATTGCCCCCCTTCTTAAATTTAGAGCTGCAACATTATAGCATTTATGGTAGTAATGGTGTAAACCACTTTATTTCATTTTTCTGGTTTTAATAAGGACTTATTGTTTTAATTACACATTTTCTTAAACCTTTGATCATAAGCAAATCAACAAATATATTTAAATGGGAATTTTTAACAGGAGTTCATAGTGTTCATTTTTTTGTGCAATTTACAATATGACCATAAGATGGTGCCACAAATCAGAATAACAAATAGTTTTATTTTGATGGAAGAATTTTATTTTTTTAATATTACATGTATTTTTATTTTAAGTTTTAATGGGCACTCAGAGCTGCAAAATGATGACGTCCGTGGTAGTAATGGTGTAAATCACTTTATTTCATCCTTTTTGTTTTAACAAAGATCTATTGTTTCAATCACACTTTTTAAACCTTTGATTATAAGTATCTCAACCAACATACTTAAATGGGAATTTTTAACAAGCTTTTATGTTGTTCATTTATTCATTTTTTGTGCATTTTATAATATGACCACAAGATGGTGTCAGAAGATAGATTAACAAATAGTTTTATTTTGTTGGAAGAATTTTAAATGTTCAAATTAATGAGCTTCTTAATATGTATTTATTTATTGCTTTATTCAAGTTTCAAAGTGTACTTATTTATGTATTCATTCAATGTTTTTTTTTAATCAAGCAATTTTTTAAGAAGTTTTATTAAACATGTTTAACATGTATTGTTTTTGACCACTTGCAATTAATTATGTTAATGTAAAAGGTTTTTGATTGGACTTTTTTAATTGAAACCATTATAAATGAGTAGTTTAGAGACATCAGCCTACATCTGAGGAAGTTCTTGAAATGAAAACGTAATTATTTGGAGCATTTATGTTTTGTGTGTTTATGTCAATTGATTTGGTTCAAAATTAAATTAAGTGTACCCAACTGTCTGTGAGCTTCATTGTGCACCTTCTGAGGTCCAGTTTCAAGTTTACTGGTGTACTTTTGGACTTTTTTTGCACATTTTGTTTGATTGTCATAGCAGGCGTTTCACAAGGTTCATTTCTAGGGCCACTTCTCTTTACTATCTTCACCAACAAAGTTTATACTGCTACTAACCTAGCCACTCTTATTCAATACACTGATGACTCCATGCTCATCTGTGTAGCTCCCTCCCTTCTACAGCTCCAAAAAATGACCCAACAATCCTTCTCAGCCATTGAATCCTGGCTCTGCAACTACTAACTTATTCTACATCCATACCAACAGTAAATCACCTGATCTTACATCCTCCTTTCTCATCCTTTCATCAAACAATGCTAAAAATGAACCTGTCTCCCACACTAAACTACTTGGTGTCACCAGAGACAGCAGCTTCAGATTCGATAAACACTTAACAATAGTCGTCAAAAAAAGCCATATAAAGCTTGGCTCCCTTTACAGAGTCAAACCTTATCTTATTAGCCCCACCAGACAAACTATTGCCTGGACCCAACTACTATCTACTCTACTTTATGCCTCATATATCTTCACCAACCTTAAGAAATCAGACCAAGCTAAACTAGAAGCCTTCTATAACAAAATCACCAGATTTGCCAAAAACTCATCATAAAGATCTCAACACTGTACTGCCCTTCGCCAACAAAACAAGTTAGAACTACCCAACCTCCTCTCCTTCAATCAACCCATGACCGCCCATACCATTATATGACAACTGGACAAATGCCCTGCACTTCAAATTATCTTAGAACCCTACTCCAATAATAGGACCCCAAGATCTTCTGAAAAGTTCCTATTAAAAGTCACAAACTCTAACAACACTTTTGGAGATTATCTTTTCTCCAGTCATACATCTAAGGACCGGAATGTCATCCCTCAACATATCCGTAACATCGCCGACCCATCCAAGTTGAAACACCTTCTCAAGGCACATTTTACTGACAACTGGTTCTGCTCATGCACAGCCCCAGACTGACAGGCCTTAATCCTATTATCTTTTTTCCCACTTTCCACATTCTCTGTATCTCACACTTCCTGTAAACCCCTTTCTACTACTTCCTTCTCCCTCCCATTTCTCTATCTAACCTCTCCTATTGGTCCTTTGTACTATCTATCTTCTACTCTTCGACCACTGAAGATATGCTTTTACACTCATTCACTGCAGATGAATCTTCATGCATATAGTTTTGTATATATATTTTTTCTGTACTTCTATAGGCTTGATTGTTTGCTTTTTAACTAATATATACCTACACTGTATATTATCTGTGTTTGCTAAATTGTTTTATTAAGCTTGTTAAATTGTATTTTGTAGATTTTCTTCCCAGGCCTCCATTGAAAAAGGGCTATTAGCCCAGTCGGACCTCCCTGGTTAACAAACATAAAATAAATAAATAAAATAAAATAAATAAATAAAAATATACTTCTTGGCATAGTACATTTTTAAAATAAAAAATATTAGAAAAGAAAAGAAATATTGCAATACAGTGCTAGACATGGCATAAGAAATTAAATATCGTCAGAATCAAAATATAATGCAGTTCCTTAGTAGTGTACAGCAGTACTCCAATGTCAATGCACTGAGCCATTGAAAGGGACTCCGGACTAGGCACCCATACAGTACGTACAATTTCCTACATGCCCCTGCACTCAATCTGGTAATATGCAGTACACTGCTGTGCATTATAATACATGCAGATCTGTTAAACAGGCTTTCGTAGTCAGTGTTTTTTGTTTCAAAGTTTTAAATGTAAGATACATCTACACAGACAGAAAATAAATGATGTTTTGGGTTTCACTGTAAATCATAACTTTCAGGCTCACGTTGTGTGCATTATCAATTGTCAGTTGCATTTCCGGTGTTACGTTTAATAGTGTCCTATCTTTTTCACACAGCTAAGCACCCAATACACTAACTTCAGTAGTTTCACCATCAATGAGGAGAGTTGCAGCAATGTATCATGAAGCACTTTTTATCACGTTCCTAATTCAATTTATAAAGTGCTTATAATTTTCTCAGTGCACCTGTCAAGTCAGAACATCATGATCATCCTCAAGTACTCTTCTTCTATGCATCTAGTCTCAATGCCATTATGTCATACTCTCATTTGGCCCTATTGCAATATAACGTGTTTCAGCTACGCACCATGTTCCTTCTTGTAGCTGTATTTAACTATGGCAACTCTCTTACGCACCCTGCTGTTCTTATATAATATGTGTCTCAGGGTCATAGGAAATTACTAGGCTATTGGGCCTGAGGCCCTTACAAGCCTAGCCAAGAATTTAGTCCATGTTCCAACAAGTCAGCACCCTATCCCACTGTCCAGCAGGGACACAGGTGGAATCCCAGGGGTGTATTTTCTGTTCCCCATCCAGTTATCCAGGTTGCGTTTAAAAAGGGTTAATGAGGTACTCTGCTTTATATGGAGAGGGAGTCTATTCTACAGAAGAGTGAGTCTCTGGGACACAAATCTGTCCTGCCAACAAGTCCTATTGATGTCACAGACCAGGTTGAGGTCACGTGTGTGGGTTACTCCAGTGGAGCTTGACTTGCGGATATACAGCAGTCCCATCAGGGCGGGGTCTGAGATTGCTTTGTGTGCCAGACAGAGGTCACCTCTGAGGAGTCTGTAGGAGACTGAGTAGAGGGACAGCCTATTTGTGTAGGGTAGATGTTTGAGGCCCTGGATCCCCTGGGTGAGGAACCCCTGTGGTCTCTCCAGCTGCTGCATGTGCTTTGTGAGGTACATGCCGAAAGGGACATTGTACTCAATAATGGTCTTATAAGGGAAGAATACAAGGATGTTATGACCACCTTGTCCCTGGATGAGATACCCTTACTAATGAGGTGGGGCATGTAGAAAGATTTCTGTACAACGGAGGCAATATGGTGGTTAAAAGTCAGTTTGCTATCAACCTGGGTGCCCAAGTCCCTCACAACTGATTGTGTGCTTAGTACTTTATCATCAATGTGATAATTTGCAGGGATGTCACTCTCCCCAAAAGGGATGATGATGCATTTTTTGGCATTCAGTTTAAAGCCATGTTTCTGGCACCAGTCATTTGTTTGGGTGAGACCCTCTTGGAGAATGTCCACCTAACTAGGAGAATTGATGACAGCACCCAGCTTGAAGTCATCTGCAAACTTAGTCACCCATAGCCCACTAGATTTGGTCTAAACCTCCGAGAAGTATATCCCAAACAGTAGAGGCCCCAAGACCAATCCCTGAGGTACACCGCTTGTTATGGGTCTACTACTTGAGTTAGCTTCCCCTATTTTGAGTAGGTGGTTTCTATCAGTGAGCCAGTTTGCTTCCCATCTGGTAACATATGGATTGATGCTTAGTTGAGAGAGTTTATTTATTACACCTGAGTGGGGAATAGTATCAAAGGCTTTGGCCTGGTCAAGGTAGGCAATGTGCACCATCTTCCCCTCATCTTTTGCCTTGTTGATTGCAACTGACTAGTTCATTCATTTATCTTGTTTTTGGAACTATCAGGAACTGTTTCATGATAACGAACATTTATTGGGACATTTTGCAACTTTAGGGAGGCGTGTATACTGGTTCGACATTAAGAAAGTCAGATGTCGACAAGTTGAAATTTCATGAACACTTTTCAAAGGCCATGGGACTGTTTATAATTGATTGGTGATATAATTTTCATATTTACTTTGTGTATTGTTGTCTTACAGTGGTTGTTTTTTGTAGCAGTTGACAAGGGTTTGGGGCCCTGAATGACACTGATTGGAACTTTAATATTTAGTTCTGTTGAATAGTCATTCATTCATATTGGGTCTATTTAATATGAGCATGAGACATTTTTTATTTTTTGATGGCTTTTTCTACATGTTAGGGTCGTATATTGATTGGTGGTGTGATTTTGGAATAACTTCTCATTATCACGTTCATGCTCTAATAGGCTGGTATGTGAATTATATGTGAACTACATTTAATTAGCTCACAATGCTTTAATATACAAATATTATATATGCTTGTAGAGGTTTATCCTTTATGATTGTATATGTTTGTTGCAACTTCTATTACTATCTTTGGGGTCCAATGAACATTATGACTGCAGTTTAGGTTAGGAAATCAATGTATGTTTGACAAATGCTTATCTTTATTGCTACATTTCTTCACTTAGATTTTATTGAGTGAAGCTATTGGCAACAATCATAATTTAGGTTTGGGTTAATACATATACCAACGCTTCACCTATTTTTATTATTAGCATTATACTACATATATTTTGATATTTTGTTGACCCTCCTCTATGTCTGAACTTTTATTAGGGTCTAGGTGTGGAGTGTGTAGGCTATTTATGATGATTCCCAATATAGGTATTTACATATGCTCAATTTTTGAGTGAATCGGTCTGTTGGATATACCATCATATTAGACATATGTATATATCTTCTTTGTGGTGTTTTCTGGGTTCTGTGTCAGAGAACTTAAGGTTCACTTGTTTTGTGGTATTATAAGTTGATATTGGCTTTTTATGGTGATTCTTGATGGGCCTGTGTACACCAATGAATTTTCTCTTCTTCCCTTTTTTTGCAACCATATAAACAGGATTACCTCTGAATAAGCACCTGAGTATGTTTTTTTGGATGTAAGATCATTATTCAGGAGTTATTGGCATATACACTGGAATGAGGTTGGTTTTGGTGGTACATAGCATTTTGCGCTATTTGTGAGCATATGATTTGGGGGCAGTTTTGTGGCTATTCATAGTACCACCATACAGTTGTGGAGATCATCTTTAGTTATCCGGTGTATTGTAATATAATATACATTGGCTTGTACATGTATATTAAGGAAGATTGAGTCTCAGTGTGGCTGATTTTCAGAGGCAGGATCTCATTTTTATGATATTTGAAGTTTAAAGTTTTGTTTTTTACCAAACATTTGGTTGAATTTAGGAGGAGGGTGAATACTTGGGGTTTGCCTGGGTTCCGTTATTGAATCATGGATCTAGTTTCTATTATTAAGGGACTGTCCTCTGACACAGATGACTTGGGCATTTTTGGTTTGGGTTTACATTCTTTGCCCAATGGCTCAAGCCAATTGGATGACTCACTTCATGAATATAATGTGTCTTTCAGCAAACTAAGGAGATGAAACATTTGAGGAGTAATGTGTGGAATGTACGCCTATTTAAGGCATATCAGCAAAAACAAATATCACCAAGAGGACTTAGGGTGAAGTTGCAACCATTAGTACCTCAGGTTGATCAAGCACTCCTAGATGATTGGCTTTATGTACAACAGAAAGCCTCAATGGGTTTTGTTAATGCTTTGGCTGCATATTATGAAAGAATGGTACAACAACAAACTCTTGAAGTTGAGAATTTGAGCCAAGGGATAGTGAAATATCAAAATCTTTCTTGTTATACCTCAGGCTTAAATCAGTTAAGTAAGGACTCTTAGAACTTGAAAATAGTTTGAAGGACAAAAAAAAATGAAGAAATATCACTGGAACACTGAGGATTTTGACAGGGGGAGACCCTTTGACATTCGGAAAAATTGTCAAGTCTGTGACCCCAAACCAGAAATTTGGTTATCCTAAATCCAGAAGATCAAAATCTATTCTTAAAAAAAGAAATAGAGATTCTGTTACGTCAGCTGAGGATACTTCATCTAACACTGAGGGGGAAGACAGTCAAGGGGATAGGTCACCAATTTTTAAGAGAAGGAATTCTGTAAATGACCTGGGCCACCCTTTAGTCTCAGGCCTAGAAGAGGGGGGAGGAAGCATAAAGCTCACTCCAGATCTAGAGGGCATTTTGAAGATGATAGTTCAGAGATAAGTTGTTATTATAATGTACACAACATATCCTCAATGGTGCTGTCAGATTTACAAATAAAAGTTCTTAACAAAGGTTTGAGTTTTGTGTCCAGTTTTTTTTTTTGTACCTGAAAAAAACTTTGCACAAGATGTTATTGATTTTTGTCACTTAATTAATTTATGTTTGTTTTTTCAGGGTGCTCAAAATAATGAAGATGTTAGACCATTTTGGTTTTGTGATTCTACGTTTAAGCCACCTATGGCTCCGGTAGTTTCAGCTTTTCAGAATAGGGCATTAAAGGATTTACATATGCACCTTGGTAAAGACCATATGATGAGAGATAATATTACTAGGGCAGAACGACAATGTATTGATGAACTCAAATCTAATAAAAATCTTGTAATATTACCAGCAGACAAAGAAGGAGCTGTTGTGGTCCAGGATTGGACCAAATACCAACAGGAAGCATTTAATCAATTGCTTGATCATAGGTATTATATGCTGATGCATTTAGACCCCACAAGTAAATTTAAGATGGAAATTGACAGTTTTCTGGATAAGGCAGTTGAAGAAGGGATCATTTCTAAGGATATCAGATACCAACTTAAAGTTGATTACCCTAAACAGCAATATCTCTATCTATTGCCAAAAATCCACAAGGACCCCAATAACCCTCCAGGTAGACCCATGGTCTCAGGAAGGGGTTCACTTACTGAACCCCTCTCTGTATTCCTTACTGAACAGCCACTGTTGTCACATATTTGGGCTCGTATTCAAGATACAACCCAGTTTTTGAGTATAATATCCGATCTACAATTGATGTCAGACTGGCTATTATGTACCCTGGATGTCACCTCCCTATATACCAACATTCCCCACTGGATGGGGTTAATTGCACTTGCATATTGGTTAAATAGAGTGGAACTATATAGACCAGATTTTAATACATTCTTGATCTGTTTAGCTGAACATGTTCTTGATAAAAATATATTCTATTTTCAACAGCAATGTGTGTGGCAGGTTCAGGGCACGGCTATGGGGGCATCTTTTGCCCCCATTTATGCCAACCTGTTTATGGCATATTTAGAGGAGGAACTTATCTATAACAGATGTCATAATATTTACCTTGATGAAATTGACATTTGGAGACGTTATCTTGATTACTGTTGGCTTGTGTGGAGAGCTGATGTAGGCTATTTGGAGGAATTTGTGGAATACTTGAATCAAAATAAGTGGGGCATTGAATTTAAAGTTACGTGGAATAAACATGAGATAACATTTTTGGATGTTCTAGTGAAACATAGCTTTTCAGATACCCTTGAGACTGAGGTATTCTGCAAATTTCCTCAGTACAACACCTTACTACATGCCTCTAGCTTCCACCCCCAACATGTCATCAGGAACATCCCCAAGTCTCAATTTTTCAGGGTGAAGAGAATTTGCTCCCGAACCTCCACTTATGATAATTTCAAGCAGGATCTCTCTACCTGTTTCAAGGATAGGTGACATCTGTAGGGCTAGTCAGTTTGCTCTCCTTCAGGAGAGATCAGAGTTATTACAATACAAACAGTACACTGACAACAGGGACCAAATTAGACTGGTAACTAACTATGATAAAAATACAAAATCCTTTATGAACATTATATCGAGACATTGGAATATTTTGCAGGGTGAGAGCTCTCTTGTGGATTTTCTTGGGGAAAATTGTTCATTTTCCTTTAGGAAGGGTCGATCCCTCGGATCAATATTTAGCCATTATAAAGGGTGGCATGGTCAGGAGAAAGTTTTGGGTCAAAGAACAATCACAGGAGAAAAGTTGATCAGTTGCAGTCCATGTGGCCATTGTTCACATTGCTCGAGGGTATGCAAAACTACTAGTTTTTCCAGTAAAAATACACCGATTGTATATGATTTGTCTTTTTTTGGCAATTGTAGCACTAATTGGGTGATTTATTTGGCTTGTTGTTCATGCCAAGCTTTCTACGTGGGCCAAACATCCAGGCCTCTTAGGATAAGAATTAGTGAGCATATAAGTGACATTAGGAATCACAAACAATCTAGTGCACTATATAAACATATTTGTCAACGTAAGTCTTGGGTTTTCAGATTCGCTATTATTGACTGTATTTTAAACAAATCCACAGATAAAGCAGGTTTACATGAGATACTTAATTCCAAAGGAAAAAAGTGGATTGTTAAATTAGGGGGCCTTTTCTCACCTGGCCTCAATGAATATTTCTAATTAACAAATCTATTGGTGTATTACGTGTCTATTGTTTAATTAATGGTGATATATATATATGTATATATATATATATATATATATATATATATATATATATATATACACATTATGTTGCTGGAGGGAAATGCATTTATTATTAGTCTTTGTTCACTGAGGAAGGCTGGAAAGCTGAAACCGGTCTGATGAATTGTTGTATGCATTGTTATGTGCATGTATATGTGTATTTGTTAATACACTACTGATTTATTGTCAATAATATGTGTATTTTTAAATACACTATTTTTTGGTTACAGGATTGTGCTGGCTCCTTGTCTTGTTTGTCTTAGCATCTTTTTGGGCCGATGCACTAGCCGTACCTGCGCTTGGCTTTCTGTTCAAACAGCAGAGGCCCCAAGACTGATCCCTGGGGTACACCACTTGTTATGGGTCTACTACTTGAGGTAGCTTCCCCTATTTTGAGTAGGTGGTTTCTATCAGTGAGCCAGTTTGCTTCCCACCTGGTAACATATGGATTGATGCCTAGTTGAGAGAGTTTATCTATTACACCTGAGTGGGGAATAGTATCGAAGGCTTTGGCCAGGTCAAGGTAGGCAGTGTGCACCATCTTCCCCTTATCTTTGGCCTTGGTGACTGTCTCAAAGAAGTCGACCAAATTTAACAGGCATGACCTCCCCTTGACAAAACTAAATTGTGTGGGATCAAGTGTCTGGAGGCTGCCAATGTCCTTGTTAATGAGGTCCATGATAATCTGCTCCATGGTCTTGCAGATCAGGCTAGTTAGGCTGATGGATCTATAATTTCCTGGATAGGTTGATGCTCCACCTTTGTGCAAAGGGATGACAGTAGCTGTCCTTCACTTGGCTGGGACAAAGCCAGTACTTAGGTTTTGGTTGAACAGGGTCCCTAATGGTGCTACAATTCCTGCCTGAACTCATGTAGGATGCAGCCTGGTATGTTATCAGGTCCCATGGAGGCTGTATTTTTGAGGGCAGTGATGACTTGCTCCCTAGAGATAAGGGGAGGGGGGCGGGTACTGGGGATGTCCTGTTTTACTGATGCGGCGATAGAGAAGTGAAGTTTTAACTGAACCTGTCTGCCAGCAGGTTGGCTATATCTACAGCATTTCTATATGTGGTGTCCTTGATCACCAATTCTGAGCAGATCTGGGTGCTTCCCTTGAGAGTTTGGACATATGTGAAGAAGGCCTTATGATTGTTTTTAGTAGATGTGGCCAGTTTGGACTCGAAATTTGCTTTGGAGGATTTCACTAGTGCTCTTATTTGCTTGTTCAGGCTAAGGAGAGATTGCTTCCAATTAGGCACCTGCTCTTGCTTGGTCCTGGACAGTAATTGTTTACTTTTATTATAGAGTTTATTTATTATAGATGTCCACCAGACAGGTTTACTCTTTCTTGAGGAGGAGGATTTCATCCTGTCTGGTATTCCTGATTCCATGCAGCTATATAAATGCTCATAAAGTACTTTGGTGTATGTTTGCGCATATGTGCCAGTTCCTATGGAAGGGGAGGGGGCTGTAAAGCTATTTATATCTTCCCTCAGGAGGTTGTAATAAGCTTTGGAAAAGTTTTTTGTTTGACCCTAGCTAGGGGGGGTGTCGGGGGAGATGGTGACTTCGAAAGTGACTGCTTTGTGGTTGGATCTTACCAGAGATGATGACACTGTAGGGATGCTGCAGTGGTTACTTATGTTGGTTAATACCAAGTGCAGGATATTTTCACCTCTTGTGGGGGTGTCAACCAAATGGTCCAAGGCATTTGCATTGACAAAATCAAAGAATCTCTGACCATTTGTTTTTGGCATGAGTAGTTCTTCAAATCTATGGTTGGATAGTTAAAGTTGCCCAGGATCAGGGTAAAGAGTTTAATCTTGATAGATTCAAACAGGTCCAGATAAGTGAAGTGGGCATCTTGAGACAGAGTTGGAGGCCTATAGCTAGCTATGATTTGAATAGGGGTCTTGTCAATTGTTAACTGCACCTGGAGTGTTTCCTGTGCATCATGCTGTTTTACCAGCCTAGAGGTGTGTATGACTTTTATATATATTGCAACTCCACCTCCTTGTGTTTTGCTCCAAACGGTTTGGGGTCTGAATGAATGATAGGATGAGTAACCTGGTATGGCTGGGGTGCTCTTCGCAGCTTTGAGCCAGGTTTCTGTGACTGCACAAATGTCAGCTCCTTCCAGGGTTATGAATGTGTGCAATGAGTGCAGTTTCATGTTTAGACTCCTAGCATTTAGCAGCATGACCTTTAATTTACGTTTTGATGAAATTTTCATGTTTAGTTTTGACCTCATGGCATTGCCTAAAAAAGGCACTATGGGGTAGGCAAGAGCCTTTACCAGGAGCCTGAAGCCCAAGGAAGACAGATGCAGGCCATCTCTAGCAAAGCATCATGGTTTGTCAGTCATGTCATCCCAGGCTGTCAGGTACTGGATCCCCTTGCAATGACGCCAGAAAGTAAGCCAATTGTTAAAGTCAATAATTTTCTGTTTGTATTGAGGCATCATTCTGGGTGATGGTAGAATAGTGTTTAAGGCTAGGGACATATCAGACTGGGACACACATTCAGTGAGCTCAATCATGTCTTTCTTCATATAGTCCAGGGAGGTACGTCTCAAGTTCACGCCAACATGGACTATGACAGAGTCATAACAGTACCTGTTGAGAGACTTGAGTGCATTGGTGATATGGTGGATTCTGGCACCCGACAAACAAGTAACCGTGGCTTTCTCCTTATCCAGCCTTGTGAGGGGCATATCTGTGCGTCTCCCAATGGAGTCTCCTATGACTAATATGTTGGGTTTATGTTTAGGCCTTAGTAGCTGTGAGACACAGGTGTGTGGACTATGTGTGGTGTGTTTTGTAGTGGGACGTGAAGTTTGTGTGCATTTATGCCTCAGAGGTCTTTTTTGTTTGGGTATGTTTTTGTTGAGGACCTCCACATATGTGGGAGTGTGTTGTGAAGGTATGGGTGGTGTTTGAGGTGTGGTGTTTGTGTTGCCAACCTTCTCAGTGACAGATATACTGGTTTGTGGGGGAGAGAGCAATGACACTAGGTGCTTGATGTATTTGCATCTCTCACAAATTGTGTTCCTAAGTGTTAGTAGTTGAGGTTGTCCGTGTACATGAGGCAGTTGCTACACTGTCTCAGGATGCACATATCAACCAGACTAACAGGAGAAAATATAGGAAATTGTCCATCCATATTTGTCAGAAACTGAAAGAGCTAAGAGGGTAAAGGGAGGTATGTCTAAGAGTAGTACTACTAGATGATAACACAAGTGGTACTAAGGGAAAAACTGTAGCTGGAATACCTCAAAAAGGGTTAAAAAGTGTGCAGCTGAAACTCTGGATGCAGTAGACCTGTATCTAGTCTATGCTACTCAATTTTAAGGTTAAGAACACAGTAAAAGAAACTCACAGTGAACGTAACAGATTAATCACTTATAGTCAAAAGAACAGAAATCACAGTATGAAAAAATACAGTTAAACAGCAACAAAATGCAGTAAAATGCAGTTAAACAGTAATGAATTGCAGTAGACAGCAATGAAATATAATTAATCAGTAGATTGCTTTAAAACAGTAACTCACAATCACAACAGTAACAGACAGCAGAAATAAAGCAGCAATTCATAGAATACTGTCATCAATTTAATGAGGCTGCCAACAAGCAGTAATAAATACAGCAAACTGAATGCAGTTGAACTCCTAAGCACAAGCAGCAAAATAAAGTAGGAAGAGGTACAGTTTTTTTTTTTTTTTTGTAGAAAGTAAGGAGACAGACGATAATAAGATAAGTCAAGGTTGAGAAGCTAAAGGGGTGGGCCTTTACAAAGTTCTCACTATAAACAGTAGAATGAGCTGATGTAATGTGACTGGGGGGAGTGTCCAGTATCAACTTTATACTAGAGGCGGGTAACTCAAAGCCACCAAGTGGGTGGGTGGGATAAAAGATTAAGCAAATTAAGCAGACATGCAGTAAAACAGAAGTGCAGAAAACAGTTGAAAATAAGCAGTTATCTTTTTCCAATATCACAGCAGAGTTAATGGCAGAAAGCCTATCTCACTGCAGCTTTGAACAGCTTGAGCAAAAAGTACAAACTGGTTTAAAACACTAGCTATTAAAGGCAGAGAAACAAAAACGAGGCAAATTATTCAATCAAAATAACACAGTGTTGCAGGAATGCTTCTAGCTAGATCAAACCTGACTGATTCTCCCTCCCACAAAGAAACAGCTAGGCCTCTCTAGACAAACAATTTCACTACAATCTCCAAACGTCACAAACAATAACAGATATTCAGCTCTAACAGACAATACAAAGGAGTCTAAAGAAACAGTTACACAGATTAAACAGATATGCAGTAAAACAGAAGTGCAGAAAACAGTTGAAAATAAGCACCTATCATTTTCCAGTATCACAGCAGAGCTAATGGCAGAAGACCTATTTCACTGCAGCTTTGAATATACTACTGGTAGCAACATATTTCCAGTCAGTTTCACTATCCCAGCAGTGACATCTTCCTAATTAGTATTCCTTCCCACTAGCAATATATTCTCAGTTTGCATTCCCTTTGTTTCTGATGCTCAATACCCTTTCTGACTGTAGTTCTTTCTTTGTAATTTGTGAGATCTCATATTTATATGTCAGTTGTATTACTTCTCTTCATAGGTACTGATCTCTCAGAAAAAGAGTTGCACGACATTTCAATGATCAGCACTGTTTAAAGCAGAAACGTATATGTTTAAATTCAATTAAATCAATGCACTCTTCCTAAAAGAAAATTTTTCAAAACAAGAAAACAAAAAAAAGATGAAAACACTAATGTATTCCTTTGGGGTTTTGCCTCCAAGTTACCAAACTTAAATATCTCTCAAGGACTGCAGTATTTCAGAGGACAGGCAGAGCTTAAACTTAAACTAAAAATACATTTTGCACTTTCTGCAAAATGGCACTCTACTGTAATTTGAATGATAAGGTCGAGGATGTGTAAATAGGTTCATAGGTTCATAGGTGTGTGCTAGGCTAATGGCCCTGGAGCCTATATGAGCCTAGCCCATAGGATTACCCTGGCATCGTGCCGCCCGACGTTAGTTCCCAGTGCCTCTGTCGATTAGAGCCACTGGAGTGATCCCTGGGGTGAATTTTCTATTTCCCAGCCACTCATCAAGATTTCTCTTGAAGAAGGCCAGTGAGGCACTCTGCTTCACATGTATGGGAAATCTGTTCCATAGCATGGGCAGTCTCTGGGTTATGAACCTGTCCCTTCAGCTTGTTCTGTTGATTGTGGTACTGAGGTTGAGGTCTCTGGAGCATGTGGTGAGGAGGGATTGGGATTTCTTTAGATGTAGCATTTCTACCAGAGCTGGGTCAGACATGGATTTGTAAGTCAAGCAGTGATGATCGCCGCTAAGTAAGTGATATGGGACAGAGAATACTTGGAGTTTTTTTGAGTCTGTCCATAAAGGACAAGTGTTTAAGGCCTAGGATCCTCTTTGTGAGGTACTTTTGCCGCCTCTCCAGTTGTTGCAGGTGTCTAGTGAGGTACATGCCAAGTGGGGTATTGTACTCGATGACTGGCCAAATATGGGAAGAGTAGAGGGAGACAATGACCTCTTTCTTCCTGGATGCAAAACCCTTAGTAATGAGATGTGCTACATAGAAGAACTTTCTGACCACAGTGGCAATGTGGTGGTCAAAAGAGAGGTTGCTGTCAACCTGTGTCCCTAGATCTCTCATAACTCCTTCTGTGTTCAGAGGACTACTATCGATGTGGCAATTCATGGGAGCCAGGTTTTTCCCAAAGGGGATGACGACACATTTTTTGGCATTGAGCTTAAGGCCAAGGTCTAAGTGAGGCCTTTCTGTAGGATGTCAGCATCACTTGGGGAGTTAATAATAGCTCCCAACTTGCAAGCGTCTGCGAACTTTGTCAGTCAGAGTCCCCTTGTGTTGGCCTGGACTTCAGAGAAGTAGATACCAAACAGGAGAGGACCCAGGACCGAACTCTGTGGGACTCCACTTGTGACAGGTCGGCAGTCTGACTTGGAGTCAGCTACTTTCACACTGTGGGTTCTATCTGTGAGCCAGTTTGCAACCCACATAGCGATATAGGGGTTGATGCCTAGCTTAGTGCATTTTTCTATGATTCCTGAGTGGGGAATGGTATCAAAAGCTTTGGCCAGATCAAGGTAGGCTGTATGGACCACCTTGCCTTCATCCACAGCTCTGGTGACTGACTCAAAGAAGTTGACCAGGTTGAGCAGACATGATCTACCCTTCACAAAACTAAACTGTGTGGGATCAAGATTTTGGAGATTCTCTATATCCTTGTTTATTAGGTCCATGATGATGCATTCCATAGCTTTGCATATCAGACTTTTCAGGCTAATGGGGTGATAGTTCCCAGGGTCTGTAGTCATTCCTCCTTTGTGGAGAGGGATGACTGTAGCAGTGCGCCATTTGGTAGGGACAAAGCCTGAGGTGAGGCTGTGAGTGAACAGGGCACACAGGTATGGTGCCAATTCACTCTGTAGTTCATGTAGAACACCGGCAGTGACATTGTCAGGTCCCATAGAAGTTGTATTCTTGGCCTTGGACAGTGCTGTTTTAACCTGCACAGCAGTAATACTGGGTGCCTGGCAATTTACTGGTATTGTGATTGGTCCTTTGGTGGGGGAGAGAGGGGTAAAGTAGACACTAAATCTGTCAGCCAGTATATTGGCAATATCTGTTGGCTAGGTATAGGAGGTACCATTGTGTAGTAGCTCAGAGCAAATCTGGGTATTGCTGTGCAGATTCTTTACATAACTATAGAAGGCCTTATGGTTGTCTTTACTATCTGCTGCAATTCTGTTTTCGTAGCTAGCTTTAGAAGACTTGATGAGGGATCTCAACTTTTTGTTGAGCCTGATAAGGGAGTTTTTCCAGTCTTGGGACTTCACCTTATTTTGCATCAGTTTCCTTCGTCTGTTGTAGAGTTTGTTTATGGCAAGGGACCACCAGATTGGCTTCCTTTTTTTGGAGGAGAGCGTCTTGGTTCTACTGGGTATGGCAAGATCCATGCATTTGTGTACGTGTTCATACAGTGCATTGGTGTATGATTCGGAGGTCATGCAACTATTCTCCATTTCCATGGGTGCCTTGAAGTTAGCTGCCTCTGTTTTTAGGAGCCCAAAGTTAGCTTTGGAGAAGTTTTCCATGGTGGTTACCTTTGTGGATGTGGATTTCCAAGGTGATTCGTTTTTGGTCAGATCTAACCAGGGAGGAGTTGACTATTGGTGTAGAGCAATGGTCTGCCATGTTAGTAATGACCAGGTCAATGATGTTTCTACCTCTAGTGGGGGTAAGAACAAGCTGGTCCAGGGGATTGGAATTAATGAATTCCAGGAAACGTTGGGCAATTGCATTGGTACATGAGTAGTTTTCTCCGTTAATGGAGGGATAGTTGAAGTTGCCCAGTATGAGAGTGTTAGGTTGGACCCTAATATTCTCCAGGGTGCTTAAGAACATGGAGTGTGTGTCTTGGGACATGGTTGGGGACCTGTAGCAGGTGACGATCTGAATCGCTGTCTTACCCGATGTTAACTGCACCTGAAGTATCTCTGATGCGTTATGTTGGGCTACCAGTCTGGAGGTCTGTGCAACCTTTATGAATATGGCAAAACTACCACCTTTGGAGCTTCGGTCCAAATTCTGGGGCCAAAAGGTGTGGAATGAGTTATAGCCTGGTAGTGCAGGGGTGCTTTCTGCTGCCTTGAACCAGGTCTCTGTTACAGCACAAATGTCGATGTTCACCATTTTAAGGAGTGCTTTGACTGAGTGCATTTTGAGATTTAGATTTCTATCATTGATCAGCATGACCCTCAGATTGCATTTGTTTGTAGCTGTTACAGTGGTAATTTGGTCTTTGGAACACCTCCTAAAAAGGCACTATAGGGGTGGCCAGAGCCTTTGCCAGTATCCGGAAACCCAGTGGTGACAGATGCAGGCCATCTCTGGCAAAGCATTGAGGTCTGTTAATCATGTCATCCCAAGCATACAGATACTGGATCCCCTTAGAATGAGACCAGAAACTTAGCCAATTGTTAAAATCAATCATGTTCTGCTTGTACTGTGCTATCATTCTGGGTGATGGTAGGAGGCTGTCAGGGCTAGGTTCATACCCGCCTGGGCTACATAATCCAAGAGCTCCTCCATGTCTCTTTTCATGTAGTCCAGGGAGGTATGTCTCATGTCATTCACACCCACATGTACAATAACAGAGTCATATTTGTACTTGTTGTTGAGGTACCTGAGTGCATGCATTATGTGGCAGATCCTGGCACCTGACAGGCAGATGACTGTTACTTTCTCCTTATTCAACCTAGTGAGTGGGACATCAGTGTGTCTCACTATCAAGTCACCTATGACTAGTGTGTTGGGCATGCTGTTTTGCCTTAGGGGCTTTGGTTGAGTGGCACACTGTTTAGGAGAGTTATGTGTCTCATTATTAGTGTTGTGGTGGTCAAGTGCATTTCTGCCTTGGAAGTCACTGCTGTTTAAGTAGATTTTTATTGAGAGCCTCCGTGAAGGTGGATGTGTGGTTTGTGTTTTTATGTGAGGACAGCACTGGTGTGTGTGTCCTGAGGGGCTATGTGTTCCATGTGGTGTGATGCCAGTGTTGACCTTCTCCTCTTGGCCAACTATTCCGGTCTTGACTGGAGAGTGCGTGGCTTCTAGTTTGGATATATGAGTGCATCTCTCGCAAGTCTTAGTGTTGGGAGGTAAGAGGAGAGGGTTGTCAGTGTACATGAGGTAGTTGCTACATTGCCTCAGGATGCCCAAGTTTATCAGATTTACTCATTCACTTCAATGGAGCTCAGGAAATTTGCACTGTAACATCCAATGGGTGAAGCCTAAGCCTTTTGGCAGAATCAAATTTTTTTTTACATTTCAAGAAATCCCCCTTACAGCTCTAAGAATGTTCATTCATGCATCTTACAATAAACAACTTTTCTCTGAAAAACAAAAAAACATACATGAGACATAGAGATGGAGAATAAAACAGGCACCCCAAGCTACTTAACTGCCGCAGTCAGAGCAAAGTCATCTTTATACTACGTGCCATACCATGCCCTCTCAACTACAAGCCAAAATAAGGATATCTTGGGAGTGCACGCAAAAAGGTGGGGACAGGGTCTAAAATCCCCAAGGATATCATCACAGATCAGAGCACCTAAGGCAGTAAACAGGCTATTCACTGGAGAGTTAAGAAACAAAAATGGAGCTTTCTCCACACAAAGACTGATCTACTAAGAGCTGATGGACACTAAAGGTGTATGGACCAGTACGTCCCTATCATTTCATGAATGTTCCATTGCTCTATAAGCCTTATACAAGTGTAAGCATATTCAGACAGGGAGTAGATAACATTTCCCAACATGCAGTAAAAACAGGACATGAAAGCATTCATAGGTTCATAGGTATGTGCTAGGCTAATGGCCCAGGAGCCTTTACAAGCCTAGCCAATAGAAGTGCCCTGGCATCCTACTGCCCGACGTTAGTTCACAGTGCCTTTATCAAGTAGAGCCACTGGAGTGTGATCCTCAGGGTGAACTTTCTATTTCCCATCCACTCATCAAGATTTCTCTTGAAGAGGGCCAGTGAGATGCTTTGCTTGACATGTATGGGAAGTCTGTTCCAGAGCAATGGTAGTCTCTGGGTTATGAACCTGTCCCTCCAGCATGTTCTGTTGATTGTGTTTATGAGGTTGAGGTCTCTGGAGCGTGTGGTGCAGAGGGATTTGGATTTCTTTAGATATATCATTTCTGACAGAGCTGGGTCACATGTGGCTTTGTAAGCCAAGCAGAGATCACCTCTTAGTAGAAGATATGAGACCTACTCTTTCCCAGCAATATTTGTCCTAAAGTATCCATGACAGGCATGTTCAACAACCTGAATAACACACCTGCTGTTACCACAAAAAAAAGTCTAAAGTCAAGGTTTACTCTTTCCTTTTCATAAAAAAGAAGTTTGACCTCTTGAATAAGGTCGGCACTAGACCAGGGGTCTACAACCTTCACTATCAAAAGAGCCATTTTTGGCCCCTGTCCTACCACATAAAATTCATTGGGAGCCACAAAACCTCTTTGACCCCTAAAATGAAGATAACACAGCATATAAAGTTTTATATATAGTTATTATACTAAATATAAAAGAACTAAGTTTATAAGACCCATATTTAAAATCCATCCCTATTTTTGTTCCTTTGTTGGAATTGCTTGATCACTCTCAGTGTGTGTGTGTGTGTGTGTGTGTGTGTGTGTGTGTGTGTGTGTGTGTGTGTGTGTAATATCTCTCGACCTCTTAGAACAAGAAATCTGGACAAAGCCAAATATAATGGGGCACAAAGGCCCAAAATCAGAGACACTTCTTAAATATTGCTCTTACAAACTTAGAAAGTTGATAGAATAACAGATTTTGCATTAGCATTAATTTTCCGAAGGGCATGAAGTCTGAAACTCAAATGTCTATTTTTTCTGACTTCAGCCCTCAATGATTTGCCAGAAAAACACAATTTTATGAGAAAAAGACCAAAAATATGAGGCAAACGTCAGGTCATTCTGCAAAAATCTGCACAGCTGAGAGGTAACTGTGTGTGTGTGTGTGTGTGTGTGTGTGTGTGTGTGTGTGTGTGTGTGTGTGTGTGTGTGAGTGTGTGCACGGTAAAAGAAACGTTGTTATTCTAGCAAGTTTCTAAGTTTATCAGAGCAATATTTAAAGTCTGTCGCTCGATCACTCGTGTGTCTGTGTTGTGCGGTAGAGTGGCCATTATTTTTCAAAGCTACAGGGAGCCACTGCAGAGGAGTGGAAGAGCCACATGTGGCTCCAGAGCCACAGGTTGCAGACCCCTGCTCTAGACTGAGAATACTCACTCTACCTACATTGCACACTAACAGCAAAGGAACATGCATCACGAAAAGCCCAAACTACCAGTTTTATTGATTCTAAATGAGGTTTACTCAAACAGGCCCACCTGAAATCCCACTGAAATACAACTGCTGCAATGAAACCCCCCTCAGCAGTCCATCCACTTCCTTGTCAGGTGAGGAAGCTAACCAAAGAGAAAATCTCTTTTATCATGATTACACTTGGATTCACACACACAGAAAAAGTTAAAAACCTCATTTAAGTTCCATGGGACATTATAATCCCTAAACAGCTATAAAAATATATATGGGTCATGGATGCCAACAGGTGCAACATTAAATTAGAACACTGAATTCTCCTCTCTGCTTGTATTGACCCATAATGGCTACCCTAAGAGGAATCAAGAGTCAATGATGCTAGGACAAGAAACAAGTTCTATGCAGGGAGGGGCTGCTACTTATATATACCAACTCCAAGATCACAATATGGTTGGGATAGGACAAAAACTTAGTTTCTATGGTAGTGTGGTGTTATATAACAAGCTGTCATCTTTTTTTATAATTCTAAAAATAAAAAAAAAATAAAAAAATCAATAGCACTTAGGTCCGACGTTTTGCTCTTCACCCTTTAATGATTGATCTTTTGAGATTTCACATTATGTCGATTCAATGTAATGAATGTTAGTCTGTGTGCACACACACACACACACATATATGTATATATATATATATATATATATATATATATATATATATATATATATATATATATATATATGGTTTGCTATCAAATGGTTGAAGTTCAAAATGTAAAGCTATCATAATGTGGAATCATATTATTGAAATTCATAACGTGAAAGTATTCAGAATGTTGAAATTCAAAATGTTTCAACATTTTCGACCATTTTCAACATTTTTCCACCTTTTGCGAAACCAAACTTCCACCAAACCAAACCCAGTGTGATTAAACACTACTTACTTACCCTCTTAACAGAAACTGGTCAGTATGAAACCAAGCTAGGTGGGGGGGCTATGCCCACCATACCCCCCCAATGTGGGGAGCTGTGGCCCCCACACCTCCCCAACTATATAATCTAACTCCAGGATCGCACTGCAGTGGGGAAAAGAGTATATACACTACGACTACTATGTTCAGATGAAATGAAATTGGCAAAATGGGTTTTTGGCGATTTGGGCTTTTGACGATGACAATGAAGTACTCGAGTTGATTTATTTGAATTGCGTTGTAGTTTAGACATTCTGAATGGGTGTTTATGACAGTTGAATAAAGGATTTTCACATATATGTTATTCAGGTATGTTACTTTCAACTATTAGTCTTTTAACCATTTGATAGTAAACATATATATATATATATATATATATATATATATATATATATATATATATATATATATATATATATATATATATATATATATATATATATATATATACCTCTTAACATCTTAGAGTAAGAAATATGGACAAAGCCATTAAAAAAATGGTACAAATAGGGACAGTTTTAAATATTGCTCTTAAAAATATATAAAGTTGATATAATAACATGTTTTGCATTAGCATGACTTTTCTGAATGGTATGAAGTCTAAAACTCAAATATCTGCCATTATTTTCTAACCTCAGTCTTTAATGATTTGCCACTAGTTTGCCAGAAAGCCACAATTTTATGAGAAATGGACCAAAAATATAAGGCAAAAATCTGGACATTCTGTGAAAACCTGTACAGTTGAGAGGTATGATACATATATATATATCTATAGATAGATACATAGATAGATAGATATATAGATAGATATATATATATATATATATATATATATATATATATATATATATATATATAGATAGATAGATATATAGATAGATAGATATATAGATATATAGATAGATAGATAGATAGATAGATATAGATATATAGATAGATATATAGATAGCCAGATATATAGATAGCTATATATATGTATATTGGTACAGATGTGCATACCAGTGTAAGGGTAAATGTTTTATGTACATATATAATACAGAAGTCATAAAGGTTTAATTCACTGCAAATAGTAAATAATTTTAAGACATTATCTCTGATCATTTTTTTGAGTACAGTTGTACTAATTTGAAAGAAATATAGCTGCCTGCAGTGCAAGAGTGACTGGACAAAGTTAAAGTTGCAGGACTAAACTGTCTGAAGTAATTCTGACAGAAACATGAAAATAGGCAAGACAGAAAACATCCTGGACATACCTGTCAATGTGCAGACATAAAACAGATTTTGAAAAGTAGCTATAGCTAGTCGAAATGTAGACACCTAATCAGCATAAAATTTGAATTCCTAATAGCACACAGCTCCTCCCACTTTCAGTAAGATTGTGGGATACTACTCAGAAACACAAGTTTAAAAAATTGTGGGTGATTAAAATATGTGCGTATTATAAAAGATACAGCATAAAATAAATACACTTTAATAAATATTTCAAAAATCTACCACACAGAGTCATTTAGTTTTTGTTTCTGAAAAAGGGAGATGTAACATGTGGGTCCTCTTTCTTTAAATTATTTGGGTCACTAGCATTTTGGATATGGAGTCAGGTTTCCTATATATTAGAAAACTTCAAAACTGTGTGTGTGTGCAGGCATGCATATGTGGGTAGTTGGGGGATTCAAGAAATCATGTTGGGTAGTAAATCAAGCCTAAATATAGGAACATGCCTCCAAAAACAGGTACATCACATGGAGGGGTGAGTAAAATATATGTATATTAAAATGTCCCAAAGTAGGCATGTACCTCCAAAATAGGCTCAGTCAAGAGGGCTGCTCCTTATTTCTAAATAAATCCCTGACCATCATATACATAAGTTTGTGAACTAACACCAACCGAGTATCATGTAGCTATGGAAGAATTCTGAAATGCTTTCCGCTCCACCTTCATAATAAATGGTAATGGTAACCATAACCCTCCCCCTGCCCCTAATCCTAACCGTGTAGTTTCTGTAAAATGCCCTCTGTAACACTAACCACTACACAAGACAGTCTGGACACTCACCACACATATAAATACACACTTGTACACACTAAACCTACCTCCTTACCTTACCTAACCTTTACCCTAATTCTAAAAACCTCAAACTTGTACACAGACTCCTTATTCTGCCAGTCAGCTTTATTGATCAACCTGGAGGACACACAAAATGCTCTACAGTTCACTTACAGCTCATAAATTCATGTTGACCAAGTCAATTGTAACCACATGTATTATACATATAGATACACACACACACACACCCATATCTATATCTATATATATCTGTATACACACACGCACATAAAATAAAATTTAGAAAACCAACTAACTAATAAAAATTGTTTTTGAAAGGGGTAAGCCCCGCATGCACCCTCCACACTGCCTTGTAATCAAATATTCCAATTATGAGATCACAGATAGCAATCTCTTATCACTAATGCAACCATCTGTTCCGTCAACCAAAGTGCCAATCAAATGTGGATGGATGAATTTAATTGAACTGCAACCATCGACATACTACAACAAATCCATGTTTACTGATATTTTAGTCACACTAGATATTGTGAAGAATTCTTCAAGGTAGCATAAAGTTTTATTTTTCTGTTTTATATATCTGTATACACACACGCACATAAAATAAAATTTAGAAAACCAACTAACTAATAAAAATTGTTTTTGAAAGGGGTAAGCCCCGCATGCACCCTCCACACTGCCTTGTAATCAAATATTCCAATTATGAGATCACAGATAGCAATCTCTTATCACTAATGCAACTATCTGTTCCGTCAACCAAAGTGCCAATCAAATGTGGATGGATTAATTTAATTGAACTGCAACCATCGACATACTACAACAAATCCATGTTTACTGATATTTTAGTCACACTAGATATTGTGAAGAATTCTTCAAGGTAGCATAAAGTTTTATTTTTCTTATCAGTATTTCCTTGCCAGGCCCAGAATATTCAGTTTTGCATTTAGACATTATCCATTACAATTTCTAAGAAAATTAGTACCAGCCTAATCCTGCATATGATTTGCAGTGAACATGGTACATAAATATTCAAAACTGGTGATTATTGTTTGTCTTGTTTATTCTTTAGACTCCACACTCTGTGTGCACTAAAAGCTGTTCTCCAGGATACCGCAAAGCTAATCAACCTGGGCAGTCAGCCTGTTGTTTTGACTGTATCCTATGTTCTGAAGGGGAAATTACAAACCACAGTGGTAAGTATATCTATTATTGTTGTTATATTATGGTGGTTATGCTTTTCTGAGGTGTAGAAAAATATAAAATGAATCTACTGTCAGTTCTTCAATTATATAAAAATGTACAGAATCATCTCTCCTAAGCAACATTGCTTTTGGTCCAGGCAGCCAAATGGTCTTGTTGTACAGACAGATAACATCCTTCAATAGTTTAGTAAGTTATATCTTACCAAGGTAATCTTTATTGATTTCACAAAAGCCTTTGACCTTATAGATCATCCACTCCTATTTAACTCTCTTTCCATGGCTGGGATTAGCAACCAAGCTCTCCAGTTGTTTAAGAGTTTCCTATCCATTAAACAATTCACAGTCAAAATTGGTATTTCCTTTCTCTGACTCTGTCCCTCTCTTCACACAGTGATTTATTTATTTATTTGTTTGTTTATTTATTTGCATTTGTTTACTGGGAAGGTCCACTGGGTCAAAGGTACCCTTTTTCAGTGGAGGCTCGGGGAGAAAAGCTCCACAATAAATAATACATACATAGAATAGTAAACATTAAGAACAATAATTAAAAACGCACACAATGCACACATTTGAACAGTAAGCAGTAACAGAGTAGGGTACTACAACAACAAGTATCACAGTATTTTGTTTTAGCACAGTCAAACACTACCTTTCTACTGAAGGAATGGAATGGCAGGAGAGAGATGAGTTCAGGTTATGGGTTGTGAGGAGTTAGCACAAGACCAAAGCCATTTGGAGGAGAGATGATGTCTCAAAGATTTGTTGAAGAGGGAGGCATTACTAGTGGATCTGAGCTAGGGAGACAGTTCCATAGTCTAGCAGTTGAAATGGAGTAGAGCATTTGACCAGCCGAAAGGTTAGGTTTTTCTACTTGTAAAAGCATTTGATTTTCAGAGTGGAGTGGTCTGTTAGGGTGGTATAAGGTAAATAGAGAAGAAAGGGAAAGACAGGTAGATGGCTTGAATATTAGTTTGTGGGCAGTTGTGAGTTCTATGTATGTAAGATGATGAGGTTGTTCCAGCCAGTTTAGTAGTCACAGAGAGATGCAGTGGTGAGAGAAATGATGTCTATTTGTGATGAACTTAGCAATTTTATTATAGCATGAGTCTAGTTCGGATTTAAGACTGGCCTGTATGTTGGTGAAGAGAGGAGCCCCATAGAAAAGTGATGGGAGCAAGAAGGAAGAGGCAGTGGATAGTTTTGAGGAGTAATTTAGGAAAGTTTTGTGGCGGTATAGCACACCTAGTTTCTGGTGCTTTTTTTTTAATATTGCTATGTATGTGCAAGTTGGAGGTTAAGTGTTCATCTATAGTGACCCCTAGGAGTTTAGTATGTTTGACTACTTCGATGGCAGTGTTATCTTGGAAGAGAACAGTAAAAGAGTCTTTGTTAATGGTAGTGGACTTCTTAGGGGTAAATAGTATTAATTTGGTTTTCTTAGGGTTTAAGGCAAGGTGGTTGTTAGCTATCCAGATGTCAGTGGAGCTAAGAGCTGGCTGTGTAAGTTTCAGGAGTTCGGGTGAAGAACTAGCAGTACAGATGATAGTAGAGTCATCTGCGTATTGGATAACTGTACTGTGGGTTAGAGTAGAGTGAAAGGCATTGATAAAAACGCTGAACAGCAGAGGCCCTAAGATGGATCATTGGGGTACTCCAGCGGTGGTGTTGAGGAAAGGAGAGAAAGAGTGTAGCCATTTTGTAGCTTGTTGCCTGTCTGTGAGGTAGTTAGTGAACCAGAGTAGGGTGGAAGAAGAGATTTGTAAGTTGGATGTTTTTTTAAGAAGAAGAGAATGGGAAATAGTATCAAAGGCTTTAAAAAGGTCAAGAAGTAGTGAGGAGACAAGTTTCCCGGTGTCCCTAGCCTGGTTGACAGAGTCACAGAAAGATATGAGAGCTGTAATGGTACTGTGCACAGGCCTAAAACCATGCTGGGTTGGCAATAGTAGGTTATTGCTGAGTAAGAAGTTTTTGGAGTTGGTTGTGGATACATTTTTTCCAGGATTTTTGAGAAGGGAGAAGAAATGGCAATGGGTCTAAAGTTGGTGATGTCTGTATTGTTACCACCTTTGTGTAGTGGGAGGATGAATGCCTTTTTCCAAATGGAGGAAAAATAAGACTCTTTTAATGGACCTATAAAGAAGTAAGCTGACAGGATAGGCAATGGAGTTTGCAGCTATTTGAAGGAATTCTGGGGGCAGGTTGTCAGGGGCAGTAGTACAAGGTTTTAGTTTGAGAAGTAGTTTCTTTACAGTGGCAGTAGGGATAGGTGCTAGAGCAAAGTTATATAAGTGGGAAAAGGAGGTATTAGTAGATGGAGGCTCAGATGGATTAGGCTGGTTAAAAGGGAAATTGGTGGTAAGATTAGCTATGGTGTCTATTAAATATGTGTTGAAGAGTGTGGCTATTTTGATGGGGCTTTTTCTGGATTTGGGCAGGGGTTATTGTTTGATCCAGGAGAAAGTAGGTTGTTAATTGAGCTCCAGAACTGTTTTGGGTTGTTTTTGTTTTGGTTTTGTAGATTATTGTAGTAATCTTTTTTATCCTTAAAGACTAAGAGTTTTACTTGGTTGCGAAGGTTTCTATAGCTTAGAAGAGCAGAGGGATTTGTGTGCTTATGCCAAAGCTTCCAGGCTTTGTCTCCAGAAGCCATGCTTTGTTTGGTTGCAATTGTCAGCCAAGGGGCATGCCTGGCTTTTATGTGTTTTAGCCAGGAGGAGGGAGCGAGGTTGTTTAAGATGTTAAGGAAAGTAGAACTGAAAAATTCAACTGCTTCTTCAAGGGGGAGTAGTTTTAAGGGATCCCGGTTAATGCTTTTTAAAGTGTTGTTGAAGGTTGTGGGGCAAAAATGTGATAAGTTTCTAATATTTCTAAGTTGATGTCTGTTTAAGGGGAATGTGGTTTTATGAATTATATAGGCAGGTGAGTGGTCCCTGATACTGTTTGAGAGGGTTCATGTGCTGGATATTTTAATGGGATCGGAGACCATGATCCAATCTTGGATTGTCCCACTGTTGTTGTTTCTGTTAGGTCTGGTAATATCAGTGATTAGCTGGCTGTAGTTATGTAGCTTGATATTTGTTGGGAGTGTTGTTGGGAGACATCTAACCAATTAATATTAACATCTCCAAGAATTATTGTTTCAGTTGTTATATTGTTTGATGTCCAAGCTAAGATTTCCTCTAGTATGGGAATATTGTTGCCAGGGGCAATGTTGAGGACAATGATGCAGAGGTTTTTGTTGTCATCAGGTTTTAGGAATGTTCATAAGATTTCTCTGGTGGAGAAGCTGGGTATGGTTGAGTTATATGAGATTATGTTGAAGGAGTTGGGGTAGATCAATGCAACCCTCCACCTTTTTTTGTGTGACCTATCTGAGTGGAGGCATGTAAAGCCAGGAGGAAGGAATTCTGAGCTTTTTGTGTATGGTTTTAGCCATGTTTCTGTGGCTGCGATGAGGTTGGGCTTGTTATGTGTTATCTGGGCATTTAAGTTGGGGATTTTGTTTCGAATACTTTGTAGGTTAAGTGTAGTAAGGTTTAGAGATTTGTGTTGATTTGTTTGATTTATTTTTCCTTTCTGAAAAAGGATCAGTCGTCTGACCCTTCCTCTCCTCATTATCCATCAATACACTCCCAACAGACCTTTCTCACTTATCCAGCATCCTGTATGCCAATATGGTAATCTATAGCTCTCACTCTTTGCATGCTATTATCAAAATACAGTTGCAAGAAGTCTTATTTTTATTTTATTTTATTGCATATTTGTTGACCGGGATAGTCCAACTGGATGCATGTCCATTTTCAGCGGAGGCCCAGGGAGAAAAGCTCCAAGGGTAAGCAGATACAGCATTACATAATACCAGCATTACATATTACAAACAGACTATTTACAGAGATTACATAAGTAAGCAAGTTAAACAAGTTCCACAGGTTACAGTTAGTCCTGAGCACAAGTCAGGATTAAATTAAATTACACAGTAAACTCATTGACAGATTTTTACACATTCTAGAGAGAGTTAGCCAGGCTTGATACATTGACATAGCCAGTTAAGTGACAAATGTTGTTTAAGTCTAGTTTTAAATTGACCTAAGGTGGAAAGTAAGGTAATATCAGCTGGAAGAGAGTTCCAGGATCTACTTGCAGAGTTTGCAAAGAGAGAATCACCGGCTGTGTTATTAATTTTGCTAGTCTGAATTAGTAGTTTGTTAGAGGATCGAAGTGGTCTAGGATTGTTATGGGGGTGATAATATTTTTAAGTGCAGGAGTATTGCCCGGATTATAGAGGATTTTATAGGCCATAATCAGTTGGTTATACTGGATTAGGCTGGGTAGTTCAAGCCACCCAAGCTGATTTAGATTGATGCAATGATGTGTCCTAAAAGGCAGCCCAGTGGCAAACCTGGCAATGTGGTTGTAGCAAATTGAGAGTTTGTTAAGGACAGTCTTGTTTAAATTCGAGAGTAGAGGGGATGCATACAGAAGGGTAGAAAGAAGGTGAGAGCGAGCTATGGCAATTTTAGCTGGAGGGGTTAGGAAGGCTTTTATTCTGTAAAGTGACCCTAGTTTTTTATTGATGGTTTTGATAGTTTGGTTAACATGTAGGTCAAATTTTAGATTATTGTCTATGATGACACCTAATAGTTTTGTAGATGGGTCAGGGGAGATTATTGTGCCATCATTTGATTTTATGGTAAAGGTGAAAGCGGTAGACCTACGTGTTTGTGAAAATAACAGCATTGTAGTTTTTTTGGGATTTAGGATCAGACAATGTTCAGAAAGCCAGTTTTCTATTGTATTAAAGGTGGTCTGGGTAGCTGACCATAACTCTACTGGAGATGTGGCTGAGCAAATCAGAGTAGAGTCATCAGCATATTGGATACAGCTGACTTTTGGGATGACAGTATAAAGGTCGTTAATGAAGATGGAGAACAGCAAGGACCCTAGTATAGAGCCTTGTGGTACTCCAAGGGTGTTAGGTAGAAGGTTAGAGAGTTTGTTCTGCCAGAGGACAGCCTGCTGTCGACCATTCAGGTAGGATTGAAACCATTGGAGGGCTCCAGTATCTAGACAGAATGTTTGCTGGGTGTGGATTAAAAATTGGTGATCAACCATATTGAATACCTTGGAAAGATCCAAAAAGAGGGCTGAGGATATATAATTATTGTTGCGATTATGGTTTATGGTGTTAGTAAAGGCTAGGAGGGCTGAAGTAGTGCTATGATGAGGACGGAAGCCATGCTGAGTGTCTGCCATAAGGCAATTTTGGATTAGGTGGTGCATGAGTTGTCTATGAATACATTTTTCCATAATCTTTGCAAGTGGAGAGGGTAAAGCTATTGGCCTATAATTGGAGAATTCAGTACAGCTGCCTCCTTTGTGAAGTGGAATTACATAGGATATTTTCCAGATGGTGGGAAATTTAGCTTCTACTATGGTTCGATTGATTAGTATTGAGACGGGGTAAGCAATAGCATCAGCTGATTTTTGTAGGTACTCGGCAGGGAGTTTATCAGCAGAAAGTGTAGTGGGTTTTAATTTTTTGATCAAGGTATGGATAAGTGAAGTGGTGACTGGTTGAAAGATGAACATGAATAGGTTTCTAGGGGTGCTACTTTCAGGACCAGGGGAGCTAGGAGGTAGTTGGCTAGCTAGGGCTTGAAATGTCTCAGTAAAGAATTGGTTAAAACTATCAGAAACATCTTCAGGGGTTTTATCAATAGTAGCAGCAGGGATTGGGGTAGAAGTTTGTCCAGGATGTAGTAGATTATTTAAACCTGCCCAGAACTTCTGAGGGTTATTTTGATTTACTGTCTGTAAATTACAGTAGTATTGTTTTTTGTCTTGTAAAATTGATTTTTTGGTTTCATTCCTGGATTGCCTGTATTTAATGTGATCTTGAGGGTCTTTAGAAGAACTCCATAAAGCCCATGCTTTGTTTCTAAGGGTAATTTTGAGTTTAGACTCTATAGAAAGCCACGGTGTAGTTTTTGCCTTGGTTCTCTTTGAACGAACAGGTGCATGCAAATCAAGAATCTCAAGGAATTTGTTGTTAAAGTATGCTACTGCTTCCTCTAAGGGGAGGTGTTTTAGAATAGACCAATTACATGAGTTTAGTTCTTGTTGGAATTTGGCAGGGTCAAAATTTTTATTGTTTCTAACCTTTCTGAGTAAGGGTTGTTGGGAATTAATGGTTTTGTGCTTAATTATATGTGAGAAGGTGATCGCTTAGGCCATTAAGGAGGGTACCAGAGGTGTACAGTTGGGGGTGACTGTTTATGAGTACCCAGTCAAGTATACTTTCTTTTTGGTTGGGTTTACCTATCCTGATAGGGGTGGATATGATTTGTGTAAATGCATGCAGGTTAATATGGGTGGTTGGGGATTCTGAGGAACAGGTGCCTCAGTCTATGTTAAAGTCTCCAAGTAGTAGGGTTTCTTGGGGGTAGTGACATGATAGCCAGTGCAGGATATCTTCAAATGTAGATATATTGTTACCTGGGGAATGTACATACAGATGATATTAATGCATTTATTTTTATTAAGTTATGTCCCAGCTTTCCAACTGACTCAATAGAATCTACTCTTCAACACTAAAAACATGCCTGCTTCCTGGGGCCAAACACAGGCTCTCCAAGATGCACAGTATCTGGTAAACACTTAAAAAACAGATCCCCTAAAAATCACCACATATTTCCAATATCCAAGAACATGGCTAGATCAAAACCTTAACTTCCACGAGCATGTAAAAATCAACTCCATAACTGTTTTGGACCACCAGGACTCTACTTTCTTACCCTTGAAGCAAAGACAGCCATCAGCAAAGAGGTGTTCCTCTCTCAACTTAAATCCAAGCTTTCTCTGATAGCATCTGACTCCAAGAAAACACTTTACTTTCTATAGAATTCTGCAAACATAATCTGCAGATTCATAGGTTCATAGGTTGATACTAGGCTATCTGCCCTAGGGCATTTGCAAGCCTAGCCAGAGTGTGTTTGGCTTTTGCCACCCTTTTAAATGAGTTTACTATACCCTTTTAAGGTTAGTTTACTGTGCCTCTGTCTAACAGTGATGCAGAAGTGATCCCCGGGGTAAACCTATGATCTCCCATCCACTCGTCAAGATTTCTCTTGAAGAGGAGCAGTGAGGGGCTCTGTCTGACATGGACTGAGATTCTATTCCAGAGTGATGGGAGCCTCTGGGTTATAAATCTGTCCCTCCAGCATGTTCTATTAATTTCTGTGCTGAGGTTTAAGTCCCTCGAGTGCGTAGCTCTAAGGGATTTGGATTTTCTGAGGTGGAGCATGTCCATTAAAACTTGGTTTGGCATGGCTTTATACGTCAGGCACAGGTCGCCTCTGAGTAGGCAGTATGCAACTGAGTATAGCTGGAGTTTCTTTAACTGGGCAGCATAGGTCATCTGTTTGAGTCCCTTGATCCTCTTGGTGAGGTACTTTTGGGGTCTTTCCAGTTGCTGCAGGTGTCGGGTAAGGTACATCCCAAATGGGGCATTGTATTCTATTATGGGCCTGATGAGTGATGAGTAGAGGGGCACAATGACCTCTCTTGATTTAGATGTGAACCCTTTCGTGATAAGGTGGGCTATATAGAAGTTCTTTCTAACCACTTTGGCAATGTGTTGTCAAAGGAAAGATTGCTATCCACTTGGGTCCCCAAATCCCTAATTACTTCTTCTGTGCTTAATGGATTACCACCTATGTGGTAATTTGTGGGCACTTTGTTTTTCCCAAAGGGGATGACTATGCACTTTTTGGCATTTAGCTTTAGGCCATGGTTCTGGCACCAGTTATCCGTCTCTGTGAGACCCTTTTGGAGGATGTCTGTGTCAGTTGGCGAGTCAATTATGGCACCCAGTTTGCAGTCGTCTGCAAACTTGGTCAGCTATAGTCCTCCCGTGTTAGCCTGTACTTCAGAGAAATATATACCGAACAAGAGAGGTCCCAGGACTGAGCTTTGTGGGACGCCACTAGTAACTGGTTTAGAGTCTGACATGGCTCCCACAATTCTGACCATGTGGGTTCTATCCTTGAGCCAGTTTGCAACCCATCTTATGACATAGGGGTTGATATTTAAGCTGAAGAGCTTATTTATGATGCCCAAGTGGGGTATTGTGTCAAAGGCTTTTGCGAGGTCCAGGTAGGCTGTGTGTTCTACCTTCCCTTCATCTATGGCCTTGGTGACTGTTTCAAAGAAGTCAACCAGGTTCAGGAGGCAGGATCTGCCCTTAACAAAGCCAAATTGGGTAGGATCCAGCATCTGCAGGTTCGCAATATCTTTGTTTATGAGCTCCATGATGATCCGCTCCATAACTTTGCAGACCAAGCTAGTCAAACTTATGGGGTGATAGTTTCCAGGGTCCGTTGAGGCACCGCCTTTGTGGAGTGGGACCACTGTTGCTGTACGCCATTCCTTGGGTACATATCCTGTACTAAGGCTGAGGTTGAACAGTAACTTTATATGAGGTTTTAGTTCTTCTTAGAGCTCGTGTAGGACACAGCCCGGGACACCGTCCGGTCCCATTGATGTTGTGTTTTTTGCCTTGGAGAGGGAAGCTCTCACCTGAGCATCTGAGATGTCAGGGAGGCGACTCTCTGCTGGGATAGATATTTGCTCTTTTTTGGGGGGAAGGGGAGGAGAAGTTTGCATTGAACCTGTCTGCCAGGATGTTGGCTATGTCTGTGGGTTCAGTGTATTTTTTGTCATTTTGGATTAACTCTGAACATATCTGGGAGTTGCCACCCAGGTTTCTAACATAACTAAAGAAGGCCTTGTGATTATCTTTGGTGTCCTGTGCAATTTTTCTCTTGAAGCTGTCCTTGGATGATTTTATGAGGGACCGTAGTTTTTTGCTAGTACCGATCAGAGATGCCTTCCCTTTTAGGGATTTAGCTCTATCATGTAGTAGCTTCCTCCTTTTGTTGTAAAGCTTATTTATGGCTGGGGTGCACCAGATTGGACGCTTGCCTTTGGAGGATTGGGTCTTGGTTTTATTTGGGATTGCATGATCCATGCATTCCTGAAGGTGTCCATAGAATGCGTTTATAATGGTTTCTGCAGTTTGGGCCGTAGTTTCCGCTGGCCCGGGGGCTTTGAAGGATGTCACCTCGGTTTTGAGAAGTGTGCAGTTAGCTTTTGAGAAATTTTTCACTGTGGTTTTCTGGGCTGGGGGTGGGGTCGGGATGTGGATGTCCAGTGAGATTAATTTATGGTCCGATCTTACCAATGAGGGGTATACTTCTGATGTGGAGCATAGAGTCCCCATGTTGGTGATGATTAGGTCCAGTATGTTTTCCCCTCTTGTGGGAGTGGTGACTAGTTGTTTCATAGCATTTGAGTTTACAAATTCAAGGAACCTTTGGGCTAGGGCATTGGGGCTTGAGTAATGCCCCCAGTCTATGTTTGGGTAGTTGAAATCAGCCAGTATAATGGTGTTTGGAGAGACCTTCATATTCTCCAGTGTTTTCAGGAAGGCCGAGTGAGGTTCCTGAGTTTGGGAGGGTGGTCTGTAGCAGGCTATAAACTGAAAGGCAGTTTTGCCCACTGTTAGTTGCACATGGATGGTCTCTGCTGCTTCATGCAGTGCCACTAACCTGGAGGTATGAGTATCTTTGATGAATATGGATACTCCCCCTCCTTTTGTGGTTCGGTCTGAGTTTTGGGGCCGAAAAGCATGGTATGAGGTGTAGCCTGGTAGTGCTGGTGTGGTCTCGGGAGCCTTGAACCAGGTTTCTATTACTGCACAGATGTCGATATTCTCCATACTGAGGAGAGCTTAGAGTGCGTGCATCTTGAGGTTTAGACTTCTGGCATTGAGTAGCGTTACCCTTAGTTTCTTTTTCCCTGTGTTATCTATGGAGGTGGGTTTGTCCTTTGAGCCTTGCCTAAAAAAGGCACTATGGGGTGGCAAGAGCCTTTGCCAGTATCCGAAAGCCCACGGGTGACAGGTGCAATCCATCCCTAATGAAGCAACGTGGCTTGTCGAGCATGTCATCCCAGGCTGACAGACACTGGATCCCCTTTGAATGACACCAATACTTTAGCCAATTGTTAAAATCGATCATTTTGTCTTTATACTGTGGCATCATTCTTGGGGAGGGTAAGATGCTACTCAAGGTCAGGGTCATACCGGCCTGGGCTACATGATCAGAGAGCTCCTCTATGTCTCTTTTCATGTAGTCCAGGGAGGTACGTCTCAGGTCATTCACACCAGCATGGACAATGACTGAGTCATATTTGTACTTGTTTTGGAGTGATCTGAGTGCTTGCGTTGTGTGGCGGATCCTGGCGCCCAACAGGCAGCTTACCGTGACTCTCTCCTTGTTTAGTCTGGTGAGTGGGACAATAGAGTCATCTATTACAAGTGTATCATGTGTGTTGTTTAGCCTTAAAGGCTGGGTTTGTTTGGCACACTGACTTTGTGAATTATGTGTTGCACATGTTTTGTTTTGGGGTAGCAGGTGCTTGGATGTCTGCTTTGGAGGTCTCTGCTGCTTAGGCAGATTCTTATTTAGAGCCTCCGAATATGTTTTGGTGTGTTTATGTGTTTGGTTAGACGTTGTGGTAGGTCTATGTGAGACTGGATTTGTGGTGTGTGTGGTTACCTTCTCCTCCTGACTGACTGGGCCAATACTGAGTTAAGAGAGCTCAGCCTCCAGTTTGGCTATATGGTTGCATCTCTCACATATATTTGAGCTTGTTGGGAGGAGGAGAGGGTGGTCTGTGTACATAAAAGACAGTTGTAACATTGCCTCAAGATTCCCAGATTCACCAGCTGGACTGGAGAGGAAACCAGCATCTGTCCTTTGGTCATGCCAGAAAAGTATAGGTAATTCCTTTATACCTGATCAAAAAGGACCAGTAGGGGCCGAGTGCTCAAGGGAGTATCTAGGGATGTAGTGGTTTTGGTTTATTAGTGTTAACTTATATAAAATTGCTTGTATGAGCAAGTGCAAGTGCAGGGCTTTAGATAGAAAATAGGGTCCTTATTTTAAGAGTTAGAGCAGTTCTAAGAGAAAAAGTGAAGAGTAGACTTTGTGTAGCCGAAAAAGGTTTAAGCCCGATTAAGCGGCGCTGCCCGATGCTGCGCTATGCGCAAAATCACACAAAGCCACGCCAAAGCGGGTTTTATACAGGGGGACTTGAAAGAGCTACAAATTAGCCCAAAACGGCCAGTAAGCTACAAGATTCTTGTGCTGGGATCACTCCTCCAGGGACAGATAGGCTGCTCAAAGCTCCCCACTCCCACTGGTGAACAAAGAAGTTTCCTTCTATCCAAGTAAGTAAATGGGCAACACAGGAACTATCCAAAAGTCCAGAATACAGCAAAGCCTGTATTAGGGACTATTCTAGTACACCATTACTCAAGATACAGCACCATAGCCAGGTTCTTGCCAAAACCTTATGGCTATCAATCACTAAAAGATCAAAACACTTACTCGGGGCTCTGCTTTTCAAAGTAATCCATCTTCAGTCTTTCCATGTCCTTGCCAAATGACTATATCCATGTATCTTGAATTTCAACCCTACATCTCTGTCACACCATAACCTCTCTCAATAAACCCAAAATATGCCTAACCTTGCACAAACCACAGTTTCTCCATCCTTGGCTCACAAGTCGTAGATTCCTTTCCCACTTCTCCTAAACAAAACTCTTCATTGACAATATTCAGGAAGGAACAAATAGTTCCTCAAATACATAAGCTGCTACAAAACTGTTTTAATTACCTGGCGTAACTCCACATTCCTTCATGTTCTCAAAATCTTTCTACTGCAACCTCAAATACATATACTATGCACCGATGTCCAACTCCATAACTTTACATACACTAACACTTTTCGCTCTTAATTCTGTGATATTATAAAGTGTTACTCTGTAAGCATAACTGTCTTCTGTGGTTATTTCTTCACTGTCTGCCACATCACTATGTCCATTTCTTCAATCAATTACAGTTTTATATATGAATACTTCATAACAGTTGTATTGTATGAATTCCGCGGTGGTAAGGCGGTAGCACTGTTACCTCACAGCAAGAGGGTCTCCTGTTCGATGCTCGGCTTGGGAGTGCCTTCTGTGTGGAGTCTGCATGTCCTCCCCGCAGTTGGGTAGTGTTCGAAAGACATGCGTGTGTAAATGGGCGTGCCTTCGTTGAAGGTTGGGCGTCGAGCTGGCACCTCGGCATTTCATAAACATCTACTGCCAATTATTAGCGGACCAGAGTTCCGCTGTGGCGACCCCTTACTGGGAAAAAGCCAAAAGTCAAACAACAACAACATAACAGTTGTATTGTATATGCACAATTATATTACCTTTACTTGTAAAGCTTTGTGCTTTCACATTATTCTTCCTGATGTTTATTCTGTTTTGTTTTTTATGATATTTATTCCTTTTTTTATATCCCAAGTTGAACCTGTAACAAGAATCCTAAACCAGTTAACAAAATTAAAGTAGGTAAGTAAGCAAAGAAAATAACTGAGAGAGATTTATTTATTGACATTTGATTACTGTGAAAGTCCAACTGGGTAGAAACCCATTTTCAGCAGAGCCCTGGGGAGAAAAGCTCCAAATCCAAAAAGGTTTGTAACATGTACTAAATGTGATTACTAAATGAATCACAGTCTACTGAAGCTTATAGTATATTTATGTTCAAAACTGTGCATGCATTAAGGAGAAACAGCCTGGAAATGCAAGCAAAAATTAGGTGCAGTGCTGACCAGTATAAACATAATTAACAGTGTCACCTCACAGTAAGACATTGTCCTGTTCGATTCTCAGCTAGAGCACCTTCTGTGTGGAGACATGCGTGAATGGGCATACCTTCGTTGAAGGTTGTGCGTCAGGGCCAGCAACTCGGCATGTAAAAATCTACTGCCAATCATTAGTGGACTGGAGTTCCGCTGTGGCGACCCCTAACCAGGAAAAGCCAAAAGACACAACAACAACAGCAACAATGCTACTCACTGCACATAGTATTAAATGCCAAAAAGAAAATGAGAAATGTTTATTTACTGGTTTTAGAGGTAGGGGATAGCAAAAAGGTTAATACAGAGGGCATCAGAAAAAAACATGTTATGACTCATCCATTGCTTTGGGGAGTAAAGCAGAAGCTGTCACAGAGAGACAGCACAACTTTACGGAGCTTAGTGACAGCAGTGGTACATGCATTAAAAGAAAATTACATCTTTTATTAGTTTCGTTCCAGACTCCAAACCAGTCTTTGTTACAAATTTTCATAAACAAGATTTTGATACCAAATGCCCTGCATTCTGTTTTATTAAAATTATTTTTTAATGTTCCCTAATTCATTTGAGTTTCATTGCAACAAATAGCGATATAACTCATTTACATCAAACTAATATATGCTACATTAAAACAACAGTCTGAAGCCCATGAATTGTGTTAAGTTCAATAGAAATGACTTGAGAAAAAGTTTTATTTACAAGGATTCATGTCAAAATCCCTTATATCACAAATATGAGTCATCTGGATTGTGAGATTGAAGCTGTCGGTATGGGGAATGTATACTAATTCTAACATTGTGCTACTTTGGAATACTCTCTTTATTGTGAGATTTGTTGATCTCAAAGTTAGTCGTAGAAGTAGGGATGTGTGCGTGTGGGGGGGGGGTACATGGTTTTAATAATAATCATTTTACATATGCTATACTTATTTGTTGGAGTACAGGTCCTGAAATTCAAGGAGAAAACAATGAGTCTGAGGACAGAGAAGCAGATTTGAATGAGGACAAACTCAATCACAAAATGTTGTAACAGTCTAAGAACGCAAGAAAGGGGTCACCACATTTCTCTGAAACTGATCTTGAAATAGAAGACTCCTTGAGTCCTCAGATAGCTGAACAGTATACTGGAGTGCTGGCAGACTTTGTGACAGACATCTTGGCAGAATCCATTAGGGAAATCATTAACAGATGATTGGCTAGTGTAGAAATGCCTGAGAACTGGAAGATCACAATAAGAAAGTACATTTGTGTTAAGTATTCTCCCTAACAAAATAATTGACCCCATACATCTCTGTAGAAAGTTACATCACTTCCACTGAGACTTAAGTACTGACTTAGAAATAAAAAAGCAGAGAAAACCTTCCTTCCTTCCTTCCTTGCAAACTCCACAGCTGCATGGATCACATGAAATTTCATGATCAATTATTTGTGAATCATAAATAAAGGGAGGGAGGGATGATTTTCAGTGTTTTAAACCAAGGTTCTTCCAAACATCATGTCCTTCCCCTTCACCTGTATATCAAAAATAGTATTAAGGCTATAACCCCACAAATTAAGTTATAGCATGTCAGATTAACTTGTCCCATCACTTCCCAATAACAGCAAATTTAGAAAATGTTTCTCTCAGGAACATGTTTCAAGAACATCTTCACCATGGAAATCGAAGCCAAGCTGTGGTCATAAATCATGCATGATTACAAGGCAACAAAAAGCACTGGCATTAATGAATCGTCAGGATTTGGTTTGAGCAGGCTGCCTGTGTAATTCATAGAAACTGGCAGTCCGTCTTCCAGAACTGGCAAATCCTCATGCCACCATCACTACAAAAACCTATTCCACTCCACGAGATGGTCTTTTTTTTCCAAGCAAATGTCTTGGATCTCTGCAAAATCTTAACCATCAGATAAGTAAAACTGTCAGTTTTAAAACTTTGGTTGTCACCAGCATAATCTGAGGGAAAGAAGAGAGAGTGAAAGGTGTCACACTTTTTCGTGGCTTTGTTTTAGTATATCTATCCAGATGAATGACACAAAAGTCAATGGCTTTTCTCAACCAGAAATAAGTGCCAAGGAGATCATGGTTAAGACGCTGGTATTAAAATGAGATGATATCATGCATCTTCCTTTTACCTCTACCCTGAGAATAAAGTTAAGTGGAGGCAGCGTGTGTGAGAGTTTTCATTTTTTTACAAGCAGTTTCTAGCAAGTGTCAAACCTTTTCCATGATTAATACATTGTCATGTTTTCTTAGATTGAATAGCATTAAGTGATCCAAAGAGGTGTCTACAAAGTATATTTGTGAACAAAATCTACAAAGGCCAAAAAGGTATAGTATGGAAGCCATATACAAGTCAAGCAGTGCACATCATGAGAGTTTACTATCTACTTCAAATCACAGAGCCCGAGAGTGAGAGTGAAAACATTTTTTTAGGCAGAATGCTGATGAGATTTAAAAAAAAACAAATATCAGGCACCAAAGCTCAGTTTGGTATAATTTTCCATTTCAAGTCAGTCAGCATCTTACTCTCCCTAATATCATAGTACATGAAAATATAAATGTAAAACTAATATTTTCATTTAGAAGCCATGAGCCCACAAAGGAATATGGGCAGTATGGCAGATCAGATCCAATTGCACATCATTGGATGAAGGTGAAGACTTTAAAAGTTAAACTGAATGCTTTTTTGAAAACTGAGACAATTGAGACAGTTAGTACCTGGATGTACAAATAAAAGTAAACTAAGATTGTTCTTCATTAGCTGATGTTACGTATTGATATTAGTATCAAAGGCACATCTGGCGATACTGATTTTGTAATGCAATTTTATGAAGGAAAAGTTGCATTTTACTTGTCAAAATTGCTAGTCATGGCCAAATAAAGGGCTATTTCTCTGCAGGAGACAAGACAGATCAAAGGTGTATCACACCATTGTTCACCTTTTGAGAGCTTCCTAATGATGGATAGCTCACTGTTTTGTGATATTGCAAAACCTATGCAAAATATACATATGTTTTTTTGAAATGTAAAAATAATATGCAAAACTGTGCATGTTAGAGGGCAAGCATCATGCCAAATTTGTGTGCCCTAATGATGTGTAAGACTGCACTTTTTTCACCTGCAGTTTACACAGCATTTACAATATTCATGCAGATCTGGAAATATCAACAATATTTATAACTGCTTTACCAAAGAAGCATTTAAATCTCTGGATATATACACGCTGTTCAGCTGTTTTAGTGACATTTTTACTAGCTCACATGACTTTCATATACCATTCCCACCATGACAATATTGTTGCTCATGTTTGCTATAATGTAAATATGAAAGACATTTTCAAAACATTTTGCAAACACACCGTAATAGCTATAGCTCCTTGTACCCTAAATTGACCATTTGACTGTGCATGCCTAGCAAAGCATGCCAGCTTGTAGATAACACTTCGCTTCCTAATGTATGTCTAATTGTTCCCAAAATATTAATATTATTCTAATATTCAAACACTGTACACTTCAAATAAATAAGTATATCACAGACTGTGTTTCTTTTACGCAGTTATGTTTAGTATATTTTATTTATTTATTTTATTTTATTTACATTTGTTTACCAGTTAATTCTGACTGGACGCAGGTCCTTTTTCAGCTGATGCCCGGGGAGAAAAGCTCCACATCATGTACGTGATAAATAGAGATACAAAGTTGCAGCAACAGTAACAACATTACAGGTTGTTGGCTTTAATACAACAACAAGATACTGATTATCAACAGTAAATGTTGCAAGCTAAAATAGTTTCTTGTTGTTTATAATATTAGTAACAATGTTGTCAGACAAGATTTTAAAGTATGTAAAGACAACTAACTAATTCTGACTGTGGTTAGATGTAGTGGCAGTATAGTTGGGTTAAGAGTCTAGGTGGGGGTGTTAAGTCTGGATTAGAACAAGGACAAAGCCAATGCAAATTTAAGTGGAATTTGAGCGCAGTCTTGAAAAGGCTGCTGAAAGGTAGAATATTTATAGAGGGTGGAAGATTGCTCCAAAGTTTAGATATGGTACATGAAAATATGGCTTCTCCTGCTGAGTTTTTGGGTTTGATAACAGTGAGTTGATTTTTGTTGCTTGATCTTAGGGGACTAGTGGAGTGATAGGGTTTGAGAAGGGTTTAAGAGTGAGGGTGAGTTGATAAAAGTGAAGGAGTTGCGGGAGTTCTAGCCAGTTTAGTTCTTTAAGGGAGATACAATGATGGCTGCGGTAGGAGGTTCCAGTGGCAAATTTAGCAGTTTTGTTGTAACAAGCATCCAGCTTGTGTAGGTCTGTCTGTCTAAGGTTGGTAAGTATGGGGGATGCATAGAGTAGGGTGGAGATTAGCTGGGAATTGGCTATGGAGATTCTAGCCGCCTTGGTTAGGAATTGGTGACCGATATAATGCACCAAGTTTCTTGTGAACTTTTTTTATTGTGAGAGATATGTGGGTATCATATCTAAGTTTGTTGTCTATTTCCACACCGAGTAATTTTGTGTGTTCTGATGGACAGATGATGGTATTGTCTTTGGCGAGAATGTTGAAGTGGGGGGTGTTTTGGGTGGCTTTGGAAAGTTGGAACAAGAGAAGTTTTGTCTAACTTGGGTTGAGTAGGAGCTGAGCATTGGATGGCCAGCTTTCTACAGAAGAGAATGATTCCTGTGTGATTTGTTGTAGTTCTGGTAGAGTGCAGGCAGAGCAGATGAGAGTAGAGTCATCTGTGTACTGTATAAGAGATGCTTGCATAGTGGCAGTATGTAGGTTATTAGCAAAAAGTGAGAATAGCAGAGGGCCAAGGATAGACCCTTGGGGAACTCAAGATTACTGATTGCTGGCATCCATGTAGACAGCTGTGGAACCAGTTGCAGACTGATTATGAGAAGGAGAGGTTGGGGAGAGTAGAGAGTAGTAGCTCATGAGATACCATGTCAAAGGCCTTTGAGATATCTAGAAATACGGCAGTAGAGAAGAGGCCATTGTTTTTTTGATCAAGTATAGTGTTGGTGAAGGAGAGCAGAGCAGAGGTAGTGCTGTGATATGGCCTGAAACCATGTTGGGTTTTGGAGAGGAGATTATTAGCTAGGAGGTAGTTGGTGACCTGGGTGTTGATAAATTTTTCAAGTATCTTGGAGAGAGGGGAGAGGATAGCAATGGGGTGGTAAGTGGAGAAGTCAGTGGAGGGGGTGCCTTTGTGGAGGGGAATGATGTGGGATATTTTCCATATTGAGGGAACATAGCCTTCTGTTATGGAATGGTTGATTAGAAATTAAATTGGGTAGGCTAGTGTATCAGCTGCAATTTTCAAGTATTCAGAGGGGAGGTTGTCAGCTGCGAGTTTGGTGGGTTTAAGTTTTGACAGTTGTCTTTTTATGTTGGAGGTAGGTACTGAGGTGAAGATGAAAAGAGGAGTGGGGGGTTTAGGGTTAGGAGCTGGGGGCTGTTATAGGGAAGTGTTGTTCGTTTAGAGATATTATAGTTTCAATGAAGTGTTTGTTGAAGGATTCAGCAATACTGCTGGAGGAGGGAGGAAATGGACGGCTGGGGGGTATCAACCTTCCCTGGGTGGAGGGTAGTGTGGACCAGAATTTCTTAGGGTTGTAGTTGGTAGAGTTTAGGGTGGGTTTATAGTAGAGGGATTTGTCTAATTTTATTTGCTTTTCAGCTTTATTGCACAGTTTAAGGAATGATTGCCTATCTGAGTTATTTTTTTTGTTAGTCGCCAGTGCTCCAAGGCCTTATCTCTGGATTTCATTAGGGTTCTGGTGGTCTTTTGTAACCATGGGGCACACCTGGATCTGACTTTGGCATTTCTTACAGGAGCATGGGTGTTTAGGATGGAGAGGAAGGTACTGTTGAAGAAGTGGACAGCCTCATCTAGGTTGAGATATTTTTTTCTAATAGCTACTGCTTCCATAGGCTCCCAAATCTGACCGTATCATATTCCATTTCTGACATATTGTAAACACACAATATTTTTATAGCCCTCTTCAAATTATCTGGACAGAGGCACAGGGAACTAATCTAAGGGGGCAGCATAAGCAAACACATTCCGGCTAGGCTTATAAATGCCTTCGGGCAGATAGCCTAGTACCTACCTATGAACCTATGAACGTATCTTCAGCAGCTCAAGCCCTGTGCATCCCAGAGAGATGTTTTCACCATGGATGCTTACCATACATTTTCAGCTTGCAGATGCCCCCTTGTTTTCTAACACATATTGTACTGCTCATAAGATATTTGTCTGAGAATTAAAAAAATGTTAATATTAGTGATATCTCTCTGGTTGTGTTTTTCTTACCCAAGTGTATTTAGCCTCTGTTTTTTTTAATACTCAGTGCTTCCAGAGCTCCTAATCTGCTAATATTAGTCTATTTTTCATTACTAAAAATATATGAAAACTTTCACGATAATATTCAAACTCGACTCAGTAACTCAAGCCCTGTGTATCCTAGAGTGATGTTTTCACTACTACAGATGCCTGCCATATTCTGTAAGATTGCCACTGCTGCTTTGCTTCCTATTGCATGACTTCATGTTCATGACATATTAGTCTGAATATTAAAACATTACTTTTAATACAGTATTCTTAAAATAGTTGAATCTCAGCTGAGTTCAGTTTCATTTTTTATAATGCTTACTACTTGCATTATTCCCTAACTTGGTAAATCATACTCCATTTTTGATTTATTAATGCAATTGTGGGAAATATTTCAGTGTTTGCAAAAGGTAACGAAAATATGTCCAGCAACTCAAGTTCCATGCACTCCATAGTGCTGTTTTCATTGTGCATGCCTTTCAAATCATGTCGGCAAACAGATGCCATACTACTCTGTAATGTACTATCATTCTACTGATACTAACCTTATAGTGGACTATTGCTAACATTAATATTCTGCCCCTCAAAGAATATGGCTTACAGAGCATAGGGTAGTAAAAATGCAACTTGCTCAGGTCCATTCCATCAAATCAAGGTCCAAAAGATTTTTTACTCATGGCACCTTAAAGACCTTCATTTTAATGGCCAAACATTCGTAAAGAACTGTAACTAACTAGGTCAGATGATGATCAGTGAAAACACAAGCTATATTCTATATTAGGTAATTTAGAAAAACATTAATATTTGACCAAGAAAATACAGTTGTTTAAAAATTTACCATAACAGTAGATATCCTTCTCTTTACTGTTGTAGTATTCTTTACAATAGGGATTCCCTGCCAATGGTAGCCTGAAGCCTGGTCATTATACCAAAGCCTTTAAGTTGTAATAGGTATACCTTACATCACATGTATGTTCCCTGTGCATAGACCCTTACTTGTTTAGATTGTATCTTTCAGACCTAACTTTTTAATCTGAGGTGTTCTACAGTCTATATGCAGACAACCTGAAATTAGGTAAACTGATTACAAGTGTTACAAATAAGGCATATCTGCAAAATAACTTGACTAAATTGACCATTTGGGCACAGAAGAATAATATGCTGATAAATACATCAAAAACTAAGCATATGAGATTTGGGAGACAAACTGAAAGTTGAATCTTTAATACAGCACACAGTGATTGAAACTGTAGACTCATTTAAGGACCTGGGTATATGGGTAGATTCAGCTATGAGTTTTTCTAATCATATCAACCAATTGGTTAATGATAGTTATAGAACTATAGGTTGTTTAAAAAGATTTATAAAGTCTAGGAAATTAAAAATAATGAAGTCACTGTTAGTTACATTAGACACAAACTTGAGTATGGAATAAGAATATGGAAACCCTATAAGAAAACAAGCATGAGTAAACTGGAAAGAGAACAGAGGAAATATACCAAGGGCATCCATAGATGTGAAAATCTAAGTTATTATGAAAGACTAAAATATCTGAACTTGTACAGTGTCTCTTACAGATATCTAAGAGGTGATCTTATTCAGGTATATAGGGCATTTAGGGACACCTACCTCTGGAAATGTTTGAGGTTATCAAAAAGTACTAGAGAATCATCTGACAACCTATGTAGAAGATTCTATAGGAATGAGAAGTGTACTAATTGGTTCTCTGACAGAGTAGCTGATGCATGGAACAGACTACCAAATTACATTAAAGCAAGTACTAGTTTAGATATTTTTAAGAACAGCCTGGACACTTATTATGGGAACAAGTGTTTTGGTATATTGGCAAGCTAGAAGGGCATTTATGCCCATGACTGAAATATTTGTATACATGTATGTATAGGGCATAAAGGTGAAAGCACACTCATCACATAGTTTCACTAAATCTTCACCACCAAAATCCACACATAGAAACACAAAAACATTCGCAGAGGCTCTCAATAATGCAAAGTTCCTGTAATCACGGCTGCACAGGTAAAAACCACACTCTCCAAAGCCAAGAAGACAGCATCCATGGGATCAGACAACATCCCAGGCTGCGTTCTACATGAACTACAGAACGAACTGGCACCCCAGCTAAGTACCATTTTCAATCATAGCCTCACCTCAGGCTTTGTGCCTGCTGAATGGCACACAGCAATGGTTGTCCCTCTCCACAAGGGGGAGCCACCACGGACCCCGGGAACTACCACCCCATTAGCCTGATGAGCCTTGTCTGCAAGGCCATGGAACGTATCATCATGGAACTTATAAACAAAGACATTGGTAATCTCCAAACTCTGGACCACACCCAGTTTGGGTTTGTAAACGGCAGATCATGTCTCCTAAACCTGATAGACTTCTTTGAAGCAGTCACCAAAGCTGTAGACAAGGGTAAGGTGGTTCACACAGCCTATCTAGATCTTGCCAAGGCTTTCGACACCATCCCCCACTCTGGAATTATAGATAAACTCACTAAACTAGGTATAAATCCCTATGTCACAAGATGGGTTGCCAACTGCTTCACTGACAGAACCCACACTGTAAAAGTAGCAGACTCCAAATCCGACTTCAGACCAGTGACAAGTGGAGTACCACAGGGTTCAGTTCTGGGTCCTCTCCTGTTTGGTATCTACTTCTCTGAAGTACAGGCTAGCACAGAACATCTTTGGCTAATGAAGTTTGCAGATGACTGCAAACTAAGAGCCATAATCGAAACTCCTAACGATGTGGACATCCTACAAAAGTGCCTCACTGAGACAGATGCCTGATGTCAAAGCCATGGTCTCAAGCTCAATGCAAAAAAGTGCATTGTCATCCCCTTTGGTAAAAACTCTGTACCCATGAACTACAACATAGGCGGTAGTATACTTAACACCAAAAGGTGTGATAAGACACCTTGGGACACAGGTGGACAGTAGTCTCTCCTTTGATAATCATATTGCCACAGTAGTCAGGAAATCCTTCTACATGGCACACCTCATTACAAAAGGTTTCTCATCCAGAAAAAAAGAGGTCATTGTTCCCCTTTACTCATCACTCATTAGACCCATCATAGAGTACAACACCCCTTTTGGTATGTACCTCAGAAGACATCTACAACAACTTGAAAGGCTGCAAAAATACCTCACAAAGAGGATTACTGGCCTCAAACAGATGCCCTATGCATACCATCTCAAAAAACTCCAGTTTTACTCCGTCGCATATCGCCTACTCAGAGGTGATTTCTGCCTAACATACAAAGCTATGTCAAACCCAGAGCTGTTGGACATGCTCCATTTAAAGAAATCCCAATCCCTCCAAGCTACACACTCTAGGGACCTAAACCTTGTCACCACAATGAACAGAACATGCCAAAGGTATAGATTCCTGTCCCAGAGACTTCCCATACTCTGGAATAAACTGCTTATCTATATCAAACAAAGCTCCTCATTAGCACTCTTCAAGAAAAATCTTGATGATTGGATGGGAAATAGGAAATTCACCCCAGGGATCACCTCTGTGGCTCAGCTCAACAGTGGCACAAGAAAATAATTTTCTTGGGTGGCAAAAGCCAGGGTACCTTTTTGGCTGGGCTTGTATAGGCCCCAGAGCCGATAGCCTAGTACCTACTGATGAATCTATGAAATGGACGTACCATCCCCAGAACTAAAAAATACCACTAAGAACAACTGTCTAAGAATACAAAGAGATAACAAGTACATCCAGAAGTAGAAAAGGAACAGTGGGAGGAAGGAGGGAGTGAATACTGTAACTGTGAAAAGGACTACTGTTATGGTAAGATTTTACACAACCATACTATGTCCTTCAATATCACTATTGCAGTTAATAGGGCGAGTACTAAAGCTCAGGAAGAAAGTTGGAAGGAGGAAGGACCAGCAGAGCCCTCAACAACCAACTTGTGGTACTTGGTAAAAGTATGCATGGAAGTCCAGGTAGCTGCCTCAAGAATAGGAGTATCCAAGCTCCTAAAAAAAGCACCAGACGAAGCCACAGCCCTAGTAGAATGAGTTTTAACAGAAGAAAGAAGACATTTTTGATCAGAAGAATAACATTAGATATCCAAGAATAAATGGTTTGCTTGGATACAGCCAAACCTAAAGACATTGGAGGAAAAAAAAAGGCTGCTCAGATTTATGAATGGCTTTAGTTTTATCCAAATAATATCTGAGTAGTCTATGCAAATCCAAGGTGTGAAGAAGCTTCTTTCTAGCAGACTGTGGAGAAGGGAAAAAAAGTCGGCAAATGAATAGACTGATTAAGAGACAACTCATTAATCACCTTGGGCATAAAAGAAAGATTAATACAAAGGGACACCCTGTCTTTATGAAAAGCAAAATGGAGGAACAGTCATAATGGCTTACAGCTCAGACACCTTTCTGTCTGAGGAAGGAACAAAATAACTGTCTTCCAAGAACAATGTCATAAAGAAGTTGAAGCTGCAAGCTCAAAAGGAGCCCAAGTCAGGTTTTCCAAAACGAAATTTAGGTCCCAGGAAAGAGGAATAGGTTTTCTTGGAGGCCTAATATGAAGAATGCCATTAAGAAATTGTTTGAACTCAAATCTAAAAGCCAAAGGGGCAGTCAAAGGCAGACAAGCAAAAATAGTTGACATGTGGGCTTTAACAGAAAAGTACACCAACACAGGATTGAGCAATACACACAAGTAGGAGAGAACTAAAGGGACTTCAACAGTAAGTAGATCTTGGCTACGAGAAAGACACCAGACAGAAAATCTCTTCCATTTAGGCAAATAAGATTTTCTGGTAGTGGGTTTCCTGGCCTCCTGCAGGAACCAAAGCACGTCCTCAGAAAAAAGGTGTCTAAAAGGGATCAACACCCTATCACCTACAATGTCAGTTGAGTTGACAGGTGGGGATGGATGAGAGACCCTTTGTCTTGTGTGAGGAGATCCACCCTGTGAGGTAACTTATGATGACTGCCCTTAGCCAAATGCAGAAGAAGAGGGAGCGAATGCTGTCTGGGCTAATAGGGAGTCACCAACAAGATTTTGGGAGCATCCTGTTCTATCTTGAACATGTCCTTCAGTATGAGCAGTAGGGGAGAGAAGGTGTAAAGAAACACCCCTTTCCAAGAAAAAGAGAGGTTGTCCACCTTCCATGTCAGAGGACATGGGACTCTGGTGCAAAAGAGAGGAAGTTGTCTGTTCAGAGGGGAGGAAAAAAGATCTACTTGATAAGTACTCCACTGGTGGACAATGTCCAGAAACACATCTCTGTGATGCATCCACTCCTGAAATTGTGTTATGGACCTGCTCAAAGAATCTGCTACAATGTTCTGAACTGAAGTAATGTAAACTGTCTGAAGGGTCACCTGATACTGGAGAGCTAGATTCCAAACCTGAAGAGATAGTCTGCATAGTAGATTAGACCTTGTCTCCCATTGTTTGTTGATGTACCACATTACTGTGGTATTTTCTGTGAAGACTTTGAGGAGCCCTGGAAGGAAGAGTGAAAAGCCTGAAGAGCCAGGAGAAAAGCTTTCATCTCTTTGATACTGATGTAGTCCTTCTTTTGATGAAAAGACCAAAGGCCTTGCACTTTCAGAGGACTGAAGGATGCCTCCATCCCACATCTGAGGCATCTGTGAAGAGTTCCTGAGAGGGGAACTGAAGGATGAAAAGAACGCCCTAGATAGATGGACAACTGAGGAGCCCACCACTGAAGTTCAGCTTGAGACAAGGAAGAAGGGGAACTAGAAAATCCAAAGGATGAGAACGCTGAAGCTAAACTGACTTTAGGAACCACTGGAGCTTTATCATATGAAGATTGTCCAGAGGAAGCATAGGAATGGTGGAAGCCATATACCCAGACTTCTTAGAAACTCCCTAGCTGTAATTGGGTCTAAAGGCAAAAGAGCTTGAAAGTATGCAATCAGAGTTAAAGCCTTAGGAGGAGGCAGGGATGCCAGTATAGTAACAGTCTGGAACCTGCACCCTAGAAAGATATGATTCAGGGAAGGAGTCAGGAATGACCTTTTGAAATTCACTGTAAACCCTAGGCTTTGCAAGAGGCAAATAGCAAAGTGAAGATGCTGAAGTAAGATCCCTGGAAAAGAGTCCTAAAGGAGCAGCTCATCCAAGATAAGGAAAGATCTGTATTCCCTTCAGTCTGCAAAAAGCAATCACATGAACAAGGGATTTGATGAAGACCTTTGGGGCAGTAGAGAGGCCAAAGGGCAGAGCAGAGAACTAAAAATCTAAGGAGCAGAGAAATGCAAAAACTTCCTGAAAAGGGGCTGAATTGGAATATGGAGATAGGTATCCTGATATCCAGGGAAACCAGAAAAGCCTGAGGAAGAAGAAAAGGAAACAAAGTTTGAAGGGATAGCATCAGGAAAGAGGGAACCTCAAAAAGGTGTTTAGCTGAGAGAGATCCAGAATAGGTCTCCAGGTGCCTTCTTTCCTGGTGATTAAATACATTCTGGAGTAAAACCACCTCCCCTTTAAAGAGCAGGAACTTCCTAAATTGTTCCTTAAGACAACAGGTCCTGAAGCACCTCTGGAAAACAGGGCAACTGTTCCTGAGGAGGCTCAGGAATGCCCAAAAAGGGGGGAAGGGGTTTCCAGACCATAAAGTAACCTTGCTGGATAATGGGAAGAACCCAAGGATCCTGACTCATTTTTAACCAAATAGGAAGTGACAGGGATAGATGTAGAGAGAGAGAGGCATGTGACTGAGAAGAGAGGGGGCAAGAATGGTCAGACAGCACCTGTCTCATCTGGAAAAGGAGGTCTTCTGAGCTGAAGGAGTTTGAGTAAACTTACCAGGAGGAACCGTTCTACCACACTTTTCACCACTGGGGGGAGGATGAGACTGTCTGCAGACAAAGGTGGGTTTATTAGAGTAATTCCTTTGAAACCTAGGAACAGGTAAAACAAAATATGTTTCAAATCCTGTAAAACATTACGCTTTTCTTGAAGGGACTTAACTCAGTAGCAGCAGCACCAAAAAGATGTTTGTTATGTAGTTGAGCATCCGTCAACTTAGCCTTAATATCATCAGGCAAAGGTTGGAGTCAAACCCAGGAATACCTCCACAACACAGAACCAAAAGCAGCAGCTCTAGATGAGGCATCAGCTGCATCATAACTGCATTTAATGGAATGGTGAGCAACCTGAGAAGACATCCCTAGTAAAGAAAGAGCTGAGGTTTTCCTCTCAGAGTCAGGAAGATCTGATATAACCAGACAGGCCTGAGAGAGAAGAGCTAAAATATACCTGTTCATATGGGTCTGGTAGTTTACAGCTCTAAAGATCAAGGTAGCAGAAGTATAAAATTTCTTACCCAACCTCGCCATAGTTTTGCTGTCCTTGTCAGGGGGAAGCAACTTAGTAGATGGCAAAAAGTTTAGATATCTTATCAGAAGCAACAGACATCACAGAAGAGTTAGCAGAGGGGCACCTAAAAAGGTATTTGCAATCCTCAGGCACCTTATAAAACCTGTCAGGGTTTGTAGGGGCAGGGTCAGAGAGTCAGGAGACTGAGAAGCTGTGGAAAAGATATCCAACAAGGTAGCAAAAACAGGAGGGACAGCAGAGAGCCTAGGAGATGCCATTTGAAGAAGCTCATAGTACCTCTTCTGAACAGAGACCTGAACACAATCCCACATACTCCATCATAAGGGAAATTATGTCACCAAAATAAATCTCCTCTAAAGGAGACTCCGGACTAATAACTACTACTTCCTCAGAGCCATACTCCAAGGGAGAGGGAATCTGTGAAGATTAGGTCGAGGATACTTCATCAGAATCCACATCCTCATCTGATGAAACCTGTTTCCTAGGCCTCTTAAGAGAGGTAGAAAACCAAGGAGGAGCAGGAACAGAGACACCTGAGGAGGCTTCAGACCCATAAGGGCATTAAACTGATCTATAGTGAAATTTTGTCATTCCCTCTGAGGATGAGGATGTTTGGGAACAGGAGAAAGGTGCTTAGCCTTGTGTTTCTTTTTTATGGGGATGTTAGCCCTAAAGATCTTAGGTGGTGCTGATGCCTGACAGCACTCTATAAGCATAGTACATATCTCTTCTCTCACCAAGATTTGAGGAACACCCCCAGGCCCTTCAGAAATAATCATTCGTGTTCCCCACTGAACATCTGAAGCAGATGTCTGCAAAGGCCTCCATGGATGTGTGTAAAGCCAGATCCATGCCAGCCTCTGAAGCGGTCATGGCAGAGGAATCTGACTGAAATACCAGGCTGTCCTCTGGGCTTTCACTAACCTTGAGACAGACATCCAGCAGAGGCAGTACAGCAGAAGAATCCAACCAATCTTTTTTGGTCTACTTCTTTGCAAACGGCTGACCTTCAGGTTGGGAAAATTCTTCCATGGTATCTTTAGCCATCACTTTAAGATGCTGGTTTTCCTAAATAAATTGCTAAAGAAGAGAGCCAATTATGCAACGTTTTCAAAACAAACCCCTGGTGAATGGTACAAGATTTATGGTCATGGGAAGCCGCTAAGCAAAACAAACACTGCTTATGTTGATCCTTATGGGAACTCTGTCTCCCACACTGGTATTTACCCTTTCTGAATGACATGAAACCAACAACCAAACAATAAAAAAAGAGATAAGAAAACAACCCAATGGGGCACTTATCTGAAAAGTGGCTTGGTAACCAGCAGATGAAAAAGCATTCAGATTGACAACAGAAGATGTTGTTTGGATTGACAGCAAATAAGTTCTGAGGATGGTATGTTTGTAAGTCACATTTATGCCCCATGTGATGCACGGAGAGCATATGTTTGGCATACAGCATACTTATTACAAACTAAAGGATTTGGAATACTGGCCAGATGTTGGGCTACCCTTGGGAGAGGTCTCTATTATAAAGAATTCTGCAACAGTGATATGGACAGAAATCAACCTATGATAGTAGCTATAAAATGGTGGTCTATATTATATATTCGAGGTTTCAAAACTATGAACCTCATATGTTCGACAACATATGAGCGAAGTTTGAAACATCAAATATATAATAAAAAATTTTTAAAAAAACTTACCTCAATGCAAGCCCCCCCATCCCCCCTACTTAAATATACCAACTCCGAGATCGCACTTCAGTGCAGAAAAGGGAAATTTTCCCATTCTGTGCCTTACAGAGCCATTGCTTTTCACCTTCAAACTTTTTAAAGTCCAATTATATGGTGTCGACCATATGACATTTGAACTTTAATTAAAACATTCAAATACGTAATAGGGACCCTATAAAATGTATAAAATCTTTATGGAGGAGCCTAAATTTCTCCCTCAATTAATCAAGAGATCAGATTCCTCACTATCAGAAAAAAATGTGAATCCTAAAACTAAACCATAAAGTCCTCATTTGGGTCTCCTTTGAATGAGCAAAAGCTCATAAAACCAAAACCCATATTGCCGAGACAAGTCTGCCGAAAATCCATATATTCAAAAAGTGAAAAGACCAAAATACATAAAAATGAACACCAGTTATCAACATATAATTAGTCACAGCATTAGTAATATAGATTTAAAAATGCCCTTTTGCCTAAGATAGTGCAATCTCGGATCTGGTATATTTAATTTGCAGGGGGGCTGCAGGGGGCTGCCCCCCTGCTAAAATGATGTTAAAAAGCAATTTCAGTGAGTTCTTTCGCATGGCACTTTTATTTGTCCTGTGAATTAGTTAGGGTATGTGCACTGCAGTGCATACTGGTTTGCGATGTATGTTTTTCATACAGAAAATTCAGTGCGGGAACAGAATACAGGGTAGCTTTATACTGTAATGTTTCTTTAAGGATTTGTGGACTTGTGGAATGAGCTAGTTGTGGGAGTTTGTGATTCCGGTTAAGGTTGGGCTCATCGTAGCTTATCGGGAGGTTTCTGCTTATTTTGTTAAGGTAGCTTTGGAACTTGATGAGTGGTGACCAGGGAACTGGTGTTCGGTTTGTTGTATTTTGTTCTTTTCAGTTTTTGAATATATGGACTTTTGGCAAACTTGTCTCGGCAATATGAGTTTTAGTTTTATGAGCTTTTGCTCATTCAGAGTAGATCCCCTCATTCATGGAAAGCAGATTTTGTTTAGCAATTAGTGCAGAAGATTAAGGATCTGTGCTATAGGTAAGCTGTTGTCTGTAGTCAAGGATACAGATCTGTAGTCAAAGATATGGAGTTTAACTCCTTCCACTTGTAAATGAGCTAGGCACTTAGTACAAAGGCTAAGGCTGTGAGTTAACAACTTCTTCATATAGTCCACAGGTTGAGTCCATCAATCTCCAGTTGTTTACTGTGTGAATCTAAGCAAGGTCAGTAAACCAGACAGAGCACTTTTCTCTCTGTGTTCCAATTTATCCTCAGACACTTTATATTTTACTTCAAAGATTTCTTGAGGCTATTCCATTTTTATACTCTCTTCTACATTTCAAAACCTGGAGTAAATACAAGAAGCATATATGATTGACTGCTTAAAGCCCAATCCTTCTTTTTCTACCAGATACAACCCTCCCCTTCACTGCATTTAATCTTGAACCCCAAATGATAGTTAATATTTGTATTATCTCCTTCTCTTTTTCATGTAGTACAACATATACAGTGGACCTTTCTCCTGACTGATATCTTTCAACAATGAGATCTCTATGATGCTTTGTAAGCTCTAGGCAAACCATGGCTTTTGCTGTAGAAGGCAACTGAGTAAATGTCAGGAAAATCCTACTAGGACAGCTGAACTTTATTTGGGGTTAATCAGAGTCTCTTTAATTGATGGCAGGTGTGTACCCAAGAAGACTGAATGCTGTAATTAAATCAAAAGGTGCTTCAACAAAGTATTAGTTTAAGGGTATGCACACACAACAAAGTATTAGTTTAAGGGTGTGTACACTTATGAAACTAGTGTATTGTATGTTTTTTATTTTTTATATTTTTCCCTAACAGATTTGTTTGTTTTTCAATTGAATTGTACAGGTTATAGGTCACAGTAAAGGTGGGAAAAGTTTTGAAATGATTTATTGTGGTCTTATTTTTAATATCACAAAAACCTGGCATTTTACCAGGTGTGTGTACACTTTTTATATCCACTGTACATTGGCAAATTATGTTATTTTACTAATACCATAGAATTATTTAAGTATACTTTCTTTTTACAAGATAATCTATTTTTTTTCAGAAATCACTTATCTCCTTTATTTTTCCAATATTAGCCAAACATTGCTTTCCAGCTCTTCCACTTTCCCATTTGTTATTCCCACAATGCACTTTCAGCCTTACAAAAAACAATACCTTCTATTATTTCTGCATATGCTATATATTTGCCTTTCTTCTCATTCAATTGTAACCTCATCTTTTTAAGAGTCATATTTAATATTATTTTGTTCGTCCATAACATGGTCTTAACTGTAAGTATATAACCATCCATAAACACGATATGGCCAACCGGACCTCTGTAGCTCGAGCAGGAAACAACCAGGAACACTGCGTTGCACAAAAACAATAAAATTCAAAGGATCCAAACACCAGTCGGTAAAAGGCACAGGTTTATTGAAACCACACGAAACACAGGTTAAGCGCTTTCATCCACACATAGCAGACTTCCTCAGAACCAATTAATGCTGATTGCAAAAACATATATATAGCAGATTTGGCGCCAAAAATCAATAACATACATTCCATAAGAGTGTTCCTTAACAATTCATTATTCTGAATAACTTATTATTTATTAATTTATTATTTATTCTATTTTATTAGGACTTATTTATTACGCAATATATTAGCTTTTTAGGGAAAGTCTGCTATGTGTGGATGAAAGCGCTTAACCTGTGTTTCGTGTGGTTTCAATAAACCTGTGCCTTTTACCGACTGGTGTTTGGATCCTTTGAATTTTATTGTTTTTGTGCAATGCAGTGTTCCTGGTTGTTTCCTGCTCGAGCTACAGAGGTCCGGTTGGCCATATCGTGTTTTTGGTACTTTAAACGCTTTACATATAACCATCCATGTATGAAAGAAAACTAGCAATCTCCACACATTCTTGTACCCTATATACTCCTCCTCTCATTAAATCTTTCATTTCATATGCTACAGAATTCATAATTAACAAAAATAGAACACTACTCATGGAGCACCCTTTTTTACATCCCTTTTATCTGTATTTCATCAATCACATGTTAATCATAATCCTTACCTTATTATCATAAGCTGAGCTTAATAAATACAAAAATATTCCCCGGTTCCATAATGAATCATAATATCCAATATTCCTTTTTGTATTCTATAATCAATGATTTCTTACATCCCCAAATCATCAGTTTTGCCTAATTTCCTCCATACAATATCTTACTCTTCTTTAACCATAATGAATTCCTGGCATTTTCTACCATTTATGCAATAAAATTTGATGTTACTACTTCATGTACAACTTTTTTAAATCTCATATGTACAATATTCATGAATAGTTTATAACCTGCATTATTAGGCATAATCAGGTTCCATTTTTTATTTAATTTTTCTTACCTTTCTTTTATATATCACTATTTCAGAAAAAAATATTCTAACAATTCATTTAGAATGTTAACATCTTTTTGCTATGTACTCCTTTTTTTAGACTTATAGTATATATCATCTTTACCTGATACTAAATCCTCCCTTACCATCTCAAGTTTAGAACTCAGCTCTTCCACACTTACTGTTTTCTTTAAATTAATCTTTGCTTCTTGTGAAAATTTCTTAACCTTCCATTGTATTTCCCCCATCTCTTCAATGGCTTTATTGATATTTTTCACACACGCTTTCACCATTTCCATAATCTCATTTAACTTATGTTTCATCTCACCCTCATTTCTCTTACCACATTTTTAATCACTTTTTACCAGATATGTTCTTTATTTCTCTCACGCATTTCTTCTTCTTTCTCAAAATGTTCCTTACCAAACTCCAAATTGTACATTATTCTTATCCATTATCATAATTTCTCTTCTGTTTTTCTTTGTTGTAATTATACCCACAAACACACACCTTCTTATACTTTTTTTAAATATTGCCCTCCATTCTGTCAAAGATTTATAAAAAGTTATCACAGTAATATGTTCTTTCCACAAATGCTCTTCATGCATTAGCAAGACTTCAACTATTTTTTGTTAATCTTTTAAAATTGTTTGCTTCCATAATATCTTTATTCTTCTACATCTTCAGAAACTGCAGCATGATCAGAAAATCCTGTAATTAATACACTTCCATCTATTTCTTTAATATCCTTTAATATTAGAAAGTAATTATTTTTGTTAGACACTGTCCCCTTCTAAATGTTCATTCCCTTTGAGCCTATATTTTTACATTTCACCATTTTATATATTTTCTCACTCTCCATGTATCTTGGCCTACTTTTTTCTAGGCATTTCTTATATCACAACTAAAACCCTCTGTTATAATTTTCATATTAACTGCAACCAATGGCATTAACTGTCTAAATAAATCTTCTTATGCTTTCTCCTTTGTATAAGTATACATGGCTATTAGCCTAAACACTGTATTCAGCCACCAGCTATGTATAATGATCACTCTATCCTCCCAAATATACACATCTAGTACTTTCACTTTCTCATAGAAACTACCCTTGAATAGCGCTCCTTCCCTAAATTTTAAATAAGTGTGTCCCTCCATAATGTAAAAGAAGTGGTGCACATCATCACACAAAAAGAGTAAGAGAACCTCCAGGGTTCTCTGGACAAATACCATCATGGGTATCTCCTGAAAAGAAACCACTAGCCTTGTCAATATACCATAAACAGATAAAATGGCATGCACTGCTTGGGGCACTTCAGGTTTACACCATGACCTTTCATGCCACTGCAGCCATCCATGACCTCTGCTAGGATCACTGCAGTAGAGGTCATTGAGACAGGGAACCAATTAATATTCTTCCCCAGGAAGGGGTTACCTGGCAGAAGCCATTCTTTCCCACCTCTCTTTGGCTGTCTCCCTCCGTATTAGGAACACTATCTAAACCCAGATTATTTGAGTTACAATCAGTGCTTCATCCCTCTACACCACAAAAACTGGCACTGTCCTACACATTTTTATGTCCAGTAAATACTATCACATTCCTAGAACCCTTGCTAAAGCAGAGCGCATTCAAGATGGAGTATCATGCTCTTCCTCAAGATAAAATGGACACTAAAGGGGAGTATCTTAAGGGGGAATCTGATGGACACAACAACACTTAGTGATAAACTTGTTAGGACATACTTCTCCTTAATGAAATTAAATAAAATGCACAAAATCTGAAACAGTAGTAAGAATTTTACAAAAACTGCTTAGAAATGAAGGCCTATAGAACATGGTGATGTTAAGCTAGGAGACTGACCATTCAGTTCACCTGAAAAAAGAAATACTCTCCAATGTACTGTGTTGCCAATAATAATCATGAAATAGCAGACCATGCACTACAAAATGCCAGACATTTATCAGGATCTGGCTGAAGATTAATGTCTGCCTCTAACAGATATCCCCTTCATATAATGAACCCTGTGGCAATGGTTCTTACAATGTACATCTCTGGAAATTTGCTTTCTTATAAAGATGACCAGTGAAGCATTTGGGACAGTGGTCAGCTGCAGCACATCATTATATTCCTGGCTAATTTGAATTGTTCATTTAAAATCATAAATATCTGTTAACAAAGAATATGTCATAGCCTTTTATTTTATTTATTTTTTTCATCTTCAGAAGCATTAGAATGCTTATCTTAATATGAATTGTTTGTAGAATACAGGATTATCATGGTATCTCAGATCATAACCAAGCCATCAGATATTCAAGAAATGGATGCCAAGAAATAGACTTCAAGAGTGGAGTTACCTCCATTTCAAGAATGCAAAAGTGTAGCTAGGGAGGGCAATAGTCCCAGGTACAATTGCCTATCCATGATCCAAATCATTCTTTAGTGCAATAATTGCATCTTTGATCATATGTGAGCACTACAGCACACTGTGTGTGGTCTAAACTGTAGCAAGCAGTCTGCTACAGTTTAATACAGTTTTTTTCTTTTCTATGTTAACTAAAATATGAGCACCACAGCTCTCCTTGCAGGCAGGGTATAAAGTGTGGTAATAGTCTGCTACATTTGTAGCAAGCAGTTTGCTATGGTTCAAAAGAAGAAATTATATTTTTTAATATGCATAAAGAGAGTCAGGGCAGGGCAAACAAACAGGACCCAAACTGCTGGGGCAGGAGGGAGGAGGAGGATGTGTCATGCATATGGCCACCTGGTTACCTGGTCGGTGCACCAGTAGGAGGAACAGTAGTATTTTTTTGTTTGCATGTTTGCTTTGATCTTCAGGGGAAGAGCTGGAGGCATGGAGCTCACTATTAGTAAGCCAATGGATGATTTTTATTTTTTTCTTCAATAGGATAGCTAGCTAGCTGGTGGGAGGGCTGTGTGGATCTGACTGTAATAAGCCAATGGTTACAATGCAGCTAAAGTTTTTTTTTTTTTTTTTTTTTGGTGGGGTGTGGGTTTGAGCTACTGATACAGTGCACTGCTGGAACCAGCCACACTTCTTCAAGAACATATAACTATGTCTATGATCAGAGAAACCCAGTCATAATTCTTTGTACTTCATGGAGCCTTACCTGTTATGCCAGAGAGACCATAAACAAAAGAAAAATAAAGGGTGCAGGTGTGATAAATAATTTACATATTTGAAACCTGCAATATACTCAGTGCTGTTAAACAATTTTTGTTTTTTTAGTACATGGGACTTCAGCCACTTCTATTTACTACATGATACAGAGAAAAAAAAAGAATGGAAAGATAGCCTGTAAGTTTTAGCTATATTATCCTGACAACAGTTGCCACTACCCATAGAGTTTAATGGGCAAAGAAAAAATAGAACTAGCTTGCCAAACTATCTTCCATATGACACACAAATGCACACGTACCTACAATTCAGAAGTCATTGATCTGCCTACTGCATGTCTTTGGAAAGGGGGAGTAAATTAGAGCAGCAGAAGAGCCATGCAAACAGAGTCAGGATGTGCAGACTTTGCACAGAAGGTAACCCAGCCAGGAACAGAACTGGAGAATCTGTTGTTGTGAAGTGATAATGCTATCAACTGTGTCACTGTGCTACCCAAATGCCATATACATATATATATATATATATATATATATATATATATATATATATATATATATATGCACATGCACACACACACACACACACACACACGTATGTATGTATGTATATTAGTATACATATATATATATATATATATATATATATATATATATATATATATATACATATATATATATATAAAGAAAGAGAGAGTGTGTGTGTGATACTGCCAGCCGAGCTGTCTGGAATTCTGTAAATAATCATGTGTCATTTGTGAATATTAATATGATTCATATGCTTGTCTTACAAATGTAAGAGAACTGTATGTTATGTACTGTGATTCAAAAATGTAACCACAGTGTACCCTACTGGAAAAGAACAGAAATGTATATAAACTAGATACCTGTGCAAGCATATGTTTTAATATTAGAAGCTGGGATATATAGAGTTAACTTACAAAACTTCAAGAAAATAAGTTGAAAAGTAAAGTGTATAATGATCATGTTATCTCAATTTCAGTATAGCAAGCAGGCACAATGTCTAGAGCTAGAGGTCGTTCCTATTGTCTTGAAACAGAAATAACGACTAGATTTCAAATGCAAAAGTGTTTAATGACTTCCAGCTCTGAGCAAACATCTGAGAGATATGTATTTGTCACAGAGAAATGTTAAATTTAACTTTCTGTTAGCCTAGGAACTGAAGGCAGGTGGCAAAGAGTGATGTCATCCAGGCTAACCTAGCAGTAATGTTTTGATATTAATTTGGGAACTCTCTCAAAGACTGCCTATTTTGTGTATTGTCTTGGACCTGGAAACATCCCCTCATCAGCACTTGCCTTGCTAATAGTAAGTAACCAGGGTATAGTAATATCTCTTAGATATAGATAGGAATATAGTAAAGATTAGTTTAGATGTTTTCTGTATTTGAGACTGTCCTGCAATGTTATTTTAAAATATTTCCAGTGATTCTGAACTCTGTAGTTACTGTGTTGCTTGAGTATTGTCTTGTTCTTTTATTAGTTATAATAAAATATATTTAAACCTTTTAATTGTGGCTAGTTTGTTTACAGATATTTAAGCTCTTGGAGTATTGCATATGTATTTGATGACACTGTATAGGCCATTCCAATAGCCTGGCTCTTGGTCACATATACCATTTGGGTAACAGCAACATTACACAGTAGGATTGGCCACCCTTTGTAAGGGTCTTAGAGTAGCTGATAAGTAGTGGTTGGTGGCAGTGATAACAACATTATAGTCTGGGCAGAAGGGGGCATAGCTAGTAAACATGTGACAGCCTTCCCCGGGAGTGTCTGTGCATTTGTATATAAATCAAATCTTAAGTGTGTGTGTGTGTGTGTGTGTGTGTGTGTTTGTGTGTGTGTGTCTGTGTGTGTCTGCGTGTGTGTGTCAGCTATTTGAACCGGGACACAAAGCACTGGTTGGACAGAGAGGATGCTGCAGGTTTTGGCTTTACCAGTCAGCTGAGGTCTTAACCCTATAGCTGTGCCAGTGGGGAGTCTTATTGGGGATCTGGAGAAAGAGGCAGAAACCAGCCCCAGACTGACTGTGATCTCTGTGTGCTCTTAAGGGAAGTTGCACTTTACTGTGTGTGTACTTGTCATCCTCCCATTGTGTAGGTACCTCATTGTTGCCAGTGGTGAGGACTGAGGCTCCTTGATTAATGGGTCAGTGCAGGGGTGTCACAATATATATATATATATATATATATATATATATATATATATATATATATATATATATTTATACACACACACACACACACACACACACACACACACACACACACACACACACACACACAATGTAAAATGTAGTTTATGTCTTTTTTTTTTTCAGATTCTGTTGACTGCTTGAAATGTCCTTTATACTACAAGGCAAATGAAAGAAAAAATACCTGCATACCCAAGGAAACAGAATACCTTTCATATGAAGAACCGTTGGGTGTGACACTGTCTGCAGTCTCCATTTCCTGTTCCATGATGGCAGTTTCCATTTTAGTCATTTTTGTCAAAAATCAAGACACCCCAGTTGTGAAAGCCAACAACCGTGAAATCAGCTACCTTCTCCTAGTGGCCCTGCTGTTATGTTTTCTTTGTTCTTTGTTATTTATTGGTTACCCAGTGTCTACAGTTTGTATGTTCAGACAAGTTTCATTTGGTATAATTTTTGCAGTGAGCTGTTCATGTGTTCTAGTAAAGACAATCACTGTAGCAATCGCATTTAGTGCTACAAATCCGAACAGTAACCTGAGGAGGTGGGTAGGGCCCAGGCTGCAATATTTGATACTTTGCTGCTGTTGTATTTTACAAGTAACCATTTGTGTTCTATGGCTGGTTATCTCACCTCCGTTCCAGGAAATTAATACTTTATCTAAACCTGATACTATAATAATACAGTGCAATGAAGGCTCAGTGCTTGCATTTTGGCTTATGGTTGGTTACTTGGGAATCCTTGCAGCTATCAGTTTAATTGTAGCATTCTTTGCTCGAAAACTGCCAGACAGCTTTAATGAGGCAAAGTTTATCACATTCAGTATAATTGTCTTCATAACAGTCTGGCTGTCTTTTGTACCAGCATATCTGAGCACAAAAGGGAAGTTTATGGTTGCGGTAGAAGTTTTTGCCATTTTGTCATCTAGTGTAGGTTTACTTTGCTGCATATTTTTTCCAAAATGTTACATAATTTTGTTAACACCAGAAATAAACTCTAAAAAATATTTATTAGGAAGGAAGTAGCAGCGAAGGATATAAATCACTGTCTTCCTCCATCAAAATACAGAAGCATTTCTTCTTAATTTCAGTTTTTGCATTATTATTTGCTTTTGTTGAGCAGCAGCGTTTGACTGGGTAATGTACTATTTTTTGAAGGAGACCCATGGAGTAAAATTCACAAATAAAGAAAAGTATAAACTGTACAATCACATAAACAAAGCAGAACAGTAAGGTTAAGCAAACTGTATTAAATAAAGTTATCCACTGTACTGGATAGGAATGAACAATCATGGAAAGAACAGAGCAGTGGAGTTAGATTAAATAAACTATAGGGGGGTACATTTTAACATTACTGGTTTTGGTGGAGCCATCAAAGAGACAATATGGCGAGTACTATGTTTTTCTCTCTCTGTCTCTCTCTCTCTCTCTCTCTCTATATATATATATATATATATATATATATATATATATATATATATATATATATATGTCCATAAATGATGAAAAAACAAAATGCTGAACAAGTAATCAAACATAACTGTTCGATCACCAGCTGAGCAAAAAAATACATTTTCAAAATTTTAATTTTTTTAAATTTTCTTGTAGGAGGTCCCCTATGACCCCCACCATATCCTGCTAATTACATACGCCAATACAGATTGTAATACGGTAGGGAAAGGGCAAATTCCCAGATCCCCACTGTACCTTAATCTCACACAGAAAAAAAGCCAGTGCATGCAATCAGTTGGTTTTCAATCAGCTGTACCTGCTTATTATCTGTTTGACAATTTGAATTGTCAAACGCTTGCCAGCAACCCATATACATGTACGACTGCCTAACTAAATGAGTGAACCAAAACCTATTTGAATATTTGAGTTTAAAAGATCTAATCAGAAAAGTATAACACACAAAAGGGGACAAGCTCCCCTGCAAGTCATATAACCCCACAAATTATATATACCAACTCCAAGATCACACACAGTAGGTAAAGAGCAAATTCCTTGACCACACTGTACTGATATCCTGCAAACAATGTTAGAACCAAAGCAAAGAAAAAAAGAACATTCACTCATTTGAATGTTCAGTATTTCAAACCGCAACTATATCTATTTCACTTTCTCTCTCTCTCTCTCTATATATATATATATATATATATATATATATATATATGAGAGAGAGAGAGAAAGATAATTGTCAGTGCGTAGTTTTATAGACATGCTGTAGAAAACAAGGAGTGCATCTCTTGAACTCGATTTGTCCTCCATGACATTTATTACTGTGATGATACCTGGCACAGCAGTGTATCAGACAAAAAAGGCAGAAATACATTTTTATGTTATCTTGTTACTCTTAATTTCCATTAATCACTCTCATGAATATTCTACTATTTCAGCCATTATTTTACATAAATTTATCTTATTCATTTGCATCACAGATTACCATGGCCTTCACTTGAAGGAGAGGCAAAGACACTAAGCATGCTGTCATGTATACTTTAGAGAAAGGGACACAGCCCACGACCTTTCAATTCATTATTTCTACAGTTTTGTGATTATAGTCAGCAGTACTTGGTAAAAATCAGGGGAGGCTATTTAGGATGAATGAAGTAGGTACATTTTTTTTTCACATATGTAAACACAACCAACAGGTTTAGAGCAACTCAGTTTAATGGAAACCTTTAGACTCTACTGTTTCAAACTTTAAGCCTTTTAAATTAAGTAGTGGCTGTGATTTTAATGATTCTTCTCCAAAAGCAGTTCCCAGTTATCTTTTGTAGCAAATGCAGACCAATGTTTAATAATGGGTCTTTAAAATGTTTTTATAAAGTTGTTGGGAATACATGGTTTAAGGTGTTTAAACAGAATTGTAGTAAACAAGGTGAAACAATGTATTTTAAAAAGAGAGGAATGGAATGCGCTACAGGAACTTAGCCGGAATACTAATTTAGTGATAAAACCATCCAATAAGGATGGAAGCAGTTATAATGAGGTTTGAACAATGCAGAAAGATGTGTACAAAATATTTACAGAACACTGATGAGCATGTAAGTTGAAAGATAAAATGTTACAAAGCAAAAACTTAGTTTAACAAACCATTAATGAGAAGCTTAAGGCTGCATTTTCTGAGAAAAGTATTTATGAAAAATTAATACAAACCTAAACTATCATGCATACTTTTTACTGTCTGCCCAAAATACACAAAAGTTTATTGGAACCACCAGGTAGTTCAATATTAAGTGGAATTCAATGTCTTTTTGGAAATGATCGGCTTGAAAATTAATATTTTTTTCAAGAAATATGTGAAAAGGTTAGAACCTTATGTTCAGGTCATCATAGATGTACTGTTGACAACTGAATAAAATTATTTGGCAACATGGTTATTTCTGGACTGCGTTATATATTGATGCATTATATAATCATGTTCAAATGGAGGTGATGGATTGTTTTCAGGTAGTAGTTTCAGAAGTTTGGGAAATAATTTGGTTTAGCTTAAATTTTTTTGTCTTAGATAAAGAAATGTATAGGGGCAAAAACAAGGCACTGCAATGGAGACAAGTTTTGCCTCTTCATATGCAAATTTAACCATGAACCTTTCTGAGATGCAGTGCATTTATAGTAAAAATTATTATAGTGAATGTAATACAATATGTATGATATGCAGATTTATTATTTATATGTAATGGAAGCTATGATGAATTTTATATTTGAATGGTTACAAGGAAATTGGTTTGGTTGAAATTCAAGATGAAAATAAATACCAAAAGAATTGACTTTTTAGATTTAACATGAACAGGAAATGAAGTGAAAGAGTAATGACTGAAATATATATAACCGAATCTAATGCATAACATATCTGTATGGGGAAAATGGGCATTCTGATAGTCTGAGTACGTCATTACCTTATGATGAATTTTTAAGGGTCAGACGATCTTTGGAATGCAGTAGTTAATGCTTTTATTGATTGTTTTTATGGGTGGGGATTTTGTGTATAAATTGTGTGATGTTTGTTTTTTGTTATTTCTGTAAAGACTCTTGTAGCTGAGGCACTAAAAGATTTCATTAAAATTAGTTGCCCCAGGCCCATTGGTTTTCTTATATTTTTTCTTGTGCATCTGTGTGTGTGAACATCGAACTCAAAATGATTTCATCTGCTGCACTGAAACTTTTTTTTTCCACATCATAGGATTCATAGGATTTTCAAGGTTATTATGGTCTAATGACCATGTAGGCCTTGCCATTACCCCCCCCCCCTCCACACCAGGCTTAGCTTCCTTTCTCAAGGAGTGAGACATCAGTTAGTCCCAGCATAAATTTAAGACTACCCATTCACCAGCCAAGACTTGTTTGAAGGAATATATTGAATTGTCTGGCATAACCTGCCAAGGAAGTTTATTATTCCAGAGAAGAAGAGGCACCGGGAGATAAATATAACTCTCCATCACATTCTGTTTATCTGATGATGAAGCTTTATATCTGTGGTTCTAGTGTTAATTGAGCCATTTAACTAACTGAGATGCAGGAAGCCAAGGGTCACTGGATTTCTACTGGCGTGGCAGGCAAGGCATAGATGACTTCTCAGGATTGTATAAGATACAAGAGGACAAGGACAGAGCTTCCAACCTCTCCTGTTAATTAAATATTTTGAAACCAGAGATCTTTTTAGTTGGTAACCTGTGGGGCTCTTTGAGACTGTTAATATGTCGAGTGAGGTTCATATATGTATATATATATACATATATATATATATATATATATATATATATATATATATATTTATATATATATATATATATATATATATATATATATATATATATATATATATACCAACTCTGAGATTGCACTGGGGGAAAAAAGAATATTTAACAGGTTTCTCTTCAATTATCTTATGTATCATGTTACTTCCTGACTGTTGGCCGACTATTGCCATTCAATTTTTTTCGATGATTTTCTAGTTAGCTGATTTTCCCATTTATTATTTACATTTCACTGTTTCGCTGTTCACTTATTTTACAATTCAGTAGCCGAACATAGACCCAGGTAGTATTTTTAAATGTCTTTTTGTATTTGGCTCTAAGTGGGACTGCTAGACCTATGTATTTTCCTGTAGGAGTCCTTAGGGAAGTTGGCAGCTACATCAGCTTCAAGTGTGAGGACGCCACGGATAAATAACTGCAGAAAGTATGGGAGTGGAACAAGATAGGTGATATTTGAGAGGATCCGATCAAGAATATTTTGGCTTCTAGTAGGTTCACTGTTTGAAACGGGATATTCCTGCTTATCAAATACAAAAATCTCTGAACAAACTCTGTGTTAGAGGTATAAGTGCTCCAGTCTACACTGTAGTAACTTAAGCTAGCAAGGATTATGGATTTGCTGGTTACAGGAATTTCTTTTAAAACTTCTAAGAATCTAACATGATCTGAGGACATTTTGAGGTTCTACGGCATGTTGCAAGTTAGAAGCTTGTTTTGCTCATGGTAAAATGTAGTCATAGGAGCCAAATTTGTGAGTCTTTGAATAGTAGTCTAGACGACATGTGGTCCTTGACAAATATGGAGGTGCCAACACAGCTTCCATCAGACCTAAAGGTATTGTAGGTGCATGACCTAGGTATGGAAGGAAAGCTTTCTTTACATTTAAATACAATCATTTTAACTTTACATACATGAGCACATTCCAGATGCAAGTGCACCTTAAGATCAGGTACTTTTAGAGATTCCTGACGTTGGCAGGAGCCACCTTAATGTTGTCCTATATAAGGTTAGATTAATTTGCTAAGTTAGGATGTCCATTAGATGGAATTTGCCAAAAACGACACTTTGCGGGCAGGAAAGGCTTTTGCCAATGTGCAGAAAGCCTTTAACAAGTGATGCAGACTATTCATTGCAAAAACATGTATGACTATTGATCATACCGGCTGGTACAATCTGTATCCCACTGGGTTGGCACCAGCTAATATAACAATTGTTCAAGCCATTTGTTTTCCCTTAATACCTATGCATTATTTTTGGTGAAGGAAGGATCCCACTCAGGACCAGGGTCTGAACCTCCATCCTTTACAAATGTAGAAAGTACAGACATGTCTCTCTGCAAGCCTCTCAGGATTCTGTACCCCAGCTTATTCACTTCCACATGGACCACTACCATGTCATAGTAATACCAGTCTTCAGAAAGGGCATTTGTTGAGTTTGTGATTTTGACACCGCAAATCCATTTGACACCATTTGACAGTATCCCTATCCTTGTCCAGGCAGGTGAGTGGGATATCTGTATACCTAAAAACTGAGCCACGAATCACTATGTTTTGTCAGAAGCTAGTTTACAATTACTTGCCTGGGAACAAATTTGCTGTTGGTGCCACGACTGAATTAAAGCACTAAGCAAAGCTCAGTGTTTTGACCTTCTAGCAGGATGATAGTGTACAATAACCATTTTTTTCCCTGTGACTGAAGTAAACACATTACTGTTACTAAGGAACATGATCACTGGTTCTAGGTTTTTTAACCAGCCAGGTATGTTACATTCGCAAAAGCCTCTGTATAATTAATATAATATAAATGTCTAATACTTAATCAGAAAATATATATTAAGTCAAGTTTTAGTGTAATGTTGTAGATATAATACAATAAATTATGTAGATACTGGCAGTGCAATGAAAGTCTCAAATCTTGATTATAATAATAATTACAGTGTTCACAGAATAAAAATATTTTGCATGTACGCTGCAATTGAACCAAATTTAATCACAAAAACTAAAGCGGCTTATTGAGCAATGTACAACATGAACATACTTTTATCAAAAAAATCTACCTCAGCATTTCACAGGTTTCTAGCCCTCATGGGCAATTACAGATAAATAATAGCTTAGATGTGAATTACATTCTTAACTTTTAATCAGATTTTCCTTCTTACCTACAGGTGTTAGTAAATCATTGGTCTGTAGTAAATCATTGGTCTGTTGCTACTTTGTTTTCCATTTAACATTGTATAATTTTGCTTTAAACATACCCTTGTAACTTGAGATTCTTTCAAAAATCCAACATTTCATAAAACTTACTAACATTGACAGGTGATTATCAGTTTTCCAGCAGGTAATTAATGCCACTTGATTAGTTCTAACTGCAGAGACATAGATCACATTTTATCATATAATTAAATTTAAATTCCCAGGCAAAGCAGGATCACTGTCCGAGATAACATTGATCTTTAATGGGGTTTCTCTCCTTTTATCACTGCTGTTTGATTATGAAGTTAATGTGGGGGCTTCTTGCCTTTCTTATGATAAGTGAAGAGGGCTTAGTCCCCCAGGAAAAATATTTATTTTGATCTGATCAGTTTTCTGTATGTTGTGATTGAGCAATATTTGTTTTCAAAACATTATGATTTGTTCATTCACAGGGAAACTATTGTCAGACCTGTCTTCTCCTTGCATTTCTCTGTTTTTTCTAAGTGCTGTCCTGATATCCTCATCAGACATCACCATTTCCACAGTCTGGCTGTTTTACACTGTGTACATTGACATCTTTGATGTACACTTCTTTCATCTGTAAGTACCCAACATCTCACTTTACATTCTAGGAGTAGCTAGTGCTCTCTTCTGTTTCCATGGCAACCTCATTACTAACATTTACAAATTAAAAACAGTGATCTTTGCACATAAGCCCAGGCTTTGAGATCTTGCTAAATGACTCACCATGTAGCTGTATCAGTATACATAATAAGGCTACATTTAATTTATTCCTGCCACTATTACTAACTACATCATTTGATTTTTCAGGCTCAGCAGATGTTGTTAATTCTTATCCTAAGTTAGTCACTGCTCTAGCAGTTCATTTACAAATGTGATCCATCTTGAGATGCCCCACATGATCTACTTTGTAACAATTTCTTTAGGGAATTAGGGTTGCCACCTTTTCAAATGCCCAAAGTGGGACATTTTTTTGTAGAAATCTGAGATTTTGCAGGACAAAACATTCCCAAGGCCAGAACTTCACTTTTTTGACAAAATAAAAGCTTATTTTTGTTGCATTGAGTTGATCATGCTATTTCATTTAATATTTATGTGTTGCAGATACAAAATAACTGTTTTATGCAACTATTAAGAAAACATAAGAAAAATATTTTGTCTTAAAATCTCAGGACATTTGCCATTTTTTAATTTTTTTCGCAGGACACAAGTGCCCAAAGTGGGACTGTCCCTCGCAAATCGGAATGCTCTCATTTTCTGTGGTTATAAACTTTGAAAATGGACGTGGCTTGAGCCATTTACTGGTATGTTCCAAATAAATGACAGTAACTATGCATAAATTAACATACCCTCCACATAACTTTTAAAAACCTCCTAACATACCCCCTCCTAATAAATGGCCATTATTGTGTTGAGATACACGGTTAGGCTTATAAAGGCCCATGAGGTCATTGGCCTAGTATATACCCACAAACCCATAATGTATTTATTTATTTATTTTATTTAACATTTGTTCATCAGGAAAGTCTGACTAGGACAGAGCCGATTTTCAGCAATGGTCTGGAGAGAAATGCTCCAGATGCATGCACTGTTGTTAATTGTTATCCATTCTTTATTAACTCTTAAGATGATGATGGGTCCCCTTCACATGATTGACTTTTCACAAAGTCAAAATTCATATGGCTGAGACCATATGATCGACTTTTGAAAAGCCGACCATGGGGAACCGCTATCGCCGTGCAGTGTGAAATAGGAAAATTTCCCTCTTCCACACTGTAGTGAGATCTCGGAGTTGGTATATTTAAGTTACAAGGGTGTGGGGGGATGGAGCCCCCCATGGTGGGTGCAGGGAGGCATAGTCCCCATGCTAACAGCTTTTAGGTAAGTGCTGGTTGTGTTTTTGTGTTTACTTTACATGTTCGGCTTTTCAAAGGTCAATCATATGGTCTCGACCATATGAATTTTGACTTTGTGAAAAGTCGATCATGTAAAGTAGTCCTGGTAATGATGGTAAAAGTGCTGTATACATGAATGGGAAACAGTATGTAGATGGGAAATCAGAAAAGAAGGGTAGAAATACCAGTGCCAGGATAACAATGGCAAGGCAGGATCAAGAAGATATGAGAGATGAGATGGTGAAGGGGGTACTTATAGCTATGTTTATGGGCCAAATGAGGATAAGTGAAGAGTGATAGATAGCCTGAGACAATAATGGACTTTTGTATGGACAGTTGAGAATTTAGGTAGAGGGGATATTAATATAGTACTGGAACAGAGCAGGAGTAGATTGTTTGAAATGGTAGAGTATTATATGAGATGTCAAGATCCATTAAAGGAAGGGATGGAGAAAGTAGATGTAAAGGATCAATGAAGGGTGCTGGAAGAAAAAGAGGTTGACTATTTGTAGAGAAGAAAGAAGGCCAGCTATCAGGTTGGATACATTTTTAATGATCGGGGTGCCCACTGTGGAATTTGGGGGAACAGAAGTGATGGAGAAGGGGTTATTGAACCATAGTGAGGAACTTTTAAACACAGTTTGATACTAAGGTTGAGAGAATGTAGAGATGGATTCTAAGACTTAGCTGGGGTTTAAATCAAATGGGAATGATTGCAGGAAAGTGTGGGGTAGATGCGGAAAGAAAAGCAGAAGGAAAGTGGGATCAGGATTAAGGAACACGTATAAAAGTGGCATTGATGGGTAAGATTAAGAGGACAATGGGTAGTAATAAAAGAGAATAGGATATAAGAGTCTGGGGGGAAAGGCTGTATATAGCAGGACAGTGTAAATTTGGCAGGGAGAAGTACTGGAAGTTCTAAAGCAATTTAAGGTCCAGCTGAAAGTGTGGAAGACAGTAAGGTGAGGATTGAAATTAGGGAGGAATGTAGTGTGGGTAGAGAGGACGTTGATGTTACGGTGACTAGTTAGAAGTTGAAGGATCAGAGGAAGCGAGTATAGGTTCATAGGTTCATAGATTAGTACTAGGCTAGCTGCCCTTGTGGGCCATATTCAGCCTAGCCAATTACCCCATGTGAGAATCAAACCCTGTACCTTATGTTTGTAAGGTAAACACCTTAACCATTATGCCAACCTCCCACCTTATGGTTAAGGAAAATCAGGGACAGGGATAGGAAATTAAAGAGTAGGAGATGAAGGTAAATTTAAGTTTGGAGATTTGTTGTGCAGTATTGTACAAGAAACAGAAAAGCATCAGGAGGGGATTTAGTAACAGGGATGGGATAGTATTCACATGAGGTCAAAGGACAGGGGTGAATAAAGATATAGGGATATAGAAAGTGCTATTACTCATTTCAAGAAGAGGAAAACAGGAGGCCTAGATGGATTCCATTTGATTTTTACAAGCAGGTGGTCTTACAAGAAAAAGAGGGTATGAGTTATCTTATACAGTATTTGGGAGGGAAGCTCCCTGAATCAAAGTATGAAGCAACAGTAATCGTATTATTAAAGGGAAAATAGGCAGTCAAGTATCCATGTAACTATAGGTCCATTTCACAATGAAATGGGGATGAACATTTTAACAGACTTTTGGAAAAGTAGAACAGGTTTTGCAACATCACTGGGGAGGAACAGGTAGATGTAGACAAAAGAAGAATATCAGAAGATCATTAGAAGATGACGAATTTTGAAAAGTGGGCATAGATTTAGGGAATGGGTTGTGAAGGGGTACTATTAATTGATGTTCAGGAGGTATTTGATAGAACAGGGCAGAAGTATTTGTTGAAACTCCTGCAGTAGGTAAAAGGTGAGGGTTCAAGTTTATATTTAGGTGACTTTTTTTTCAAAACTCCATTGAAATATAAAAACAAAAAGAAACACTTTTACAAACATACTGTGAACAGCAGTAGAATAAAAAAACAGCATGTTATTAACTAACACAGTCATAAGCCAATTCAGATAAGTAGATTTTTAATGCCTGGCTGAAAATATTCAGAGAGAGGCATTCCTGAAGCCCCCAAGGTAGAGAGTTCCACTAGGATGGTGCCTGATAGTAAAATAAGCTGAAGAACAAAGTTTCTAAATTCACCTGATAGCAAGGATCAAGGCTGTGAACGGATAAATATACTAATTGTGGGATTTCATAAATTAACCTATAGCAGATGGGAAGTCAATGACGTCTGCACAGAACAGGTGGAATGTGTTGGTAATGTAAAATAACAGTAAGTAGTCTTGCTGTAGAGTTCTAAACCATCTGTAAATAATCAAATCCAGTGTTAGGTAGGCTCAGGTAATGTACAGTGCAGTAATCCAATGGAATTCTACAATAAGGTGGGTTGTGAACTGATGCAGACTTTTGTCCAGTATTATGGACCTCATCTCAATTAAATTAAATGATGACAGCTTGTATTCTAACATCAAACAACACATGGATTACAAAAGCAGTACTTCTAAATTGTATTTAATACTGCAGCAGTTTGTCAGACATGAAGAGTTTCTGAAATTCAACAAAAATACCTTTGTATCTAATTTTTATGAGAAAGGTACAGCATACCTGTATTAATGCAAGTTCTGTGAGAACTAACTGCTGCAATACAGGAGGAGATGAATCTACCAATCAGAAGTCACTTACTGATCATTTATTTTAACCAGGAAAACATGAAATGAGGAGAGCTTTAGTCACATAGATTGACTTGATTGGGTGTTCAGAATAATGAGAAGCCTCTAACATGTTCAAATGTGAATCCCATTTAAACAATAAGTAGACAAGATTACACTGGGAGAAATAAAGTTAGGAAGAAAGTTGATATGAAACCAAAAACTGAGGACGTAGCTGTATCAGTGCACATGGGTGCATAATTCTCTGAACACCCCCACCACCCCAGCTTCATCCAATAGTACAAGTAACACACAATCTGATATCTGGGTCATTTAATTAAGCACTTTATAAGGTACTTAATAAAGTGTTGTTTCCTTTTGTGCCAGTCAGATGAGCTTCAGTAGTCACCACTATCAATGACCTTAAACTAAGATTAAATTTGCACTATATTTTGAAAGATAGTCAGGTTTAATACAATATGTTTTCTAAAAACTTGTGTAAAAATACATTTAATCCTCCCTTCCCAAGTGCTTTAGGGCTACTTGATTTCACTTGTACGAACGAAATCAGACATATTAGTGGAAATCTCGTGGATTTTAGATATTACAATTTACCTTCAGATGACAGACGAGCCTAAAATCACTTATAAAGAGTAACTGAAGACTGAATATTAAGAGTAACAAAGATAATTTAGTATTCATGGGAACTACTGAAAACATTGCTGCTACATGAAACATTTTATCCAATGAAGAATATAAAATGTGTACATTTCTGATATCTCGACTTATAAAGAAATTATATAACTTTGTTACTCGTGTTGTATTATCTGGGAATGTCACTATGGAATTATGTCAGTTTTTTAAACTAAATTATTCCCAAAACTGGTATCATATTTGGTATCCCCAAAATGCATAAAAACAGACAAACATCCATTTCACCCTACTGTGTCGTGAACACTGCTAAAATGAAAGCTATGGTAATGTTTATTGTTGTTTAATTGAAGCCATTAAGAAATATGATGCCATATATTAGAGACTCATGACATTCTTTGGAAAGGTTTTGGTAATTGTCTAGATAATGATAAAAAGGGTCTTTATTAGCGACTGTAGACCCTGTGTCACTCTATACTAGTATATCACTTAAAGATGGGATTGATTTACTAAGACTGCTTTTATCAAATCAGACAGTTTGGTCTACTAAAGAGCTTAACGTATTTATGATTTAATTTTGTGACTTTGACTAATAATTTTTAAAGAATTGTATCAACAAAGCAACGGTGAGGCAATGGGAGTTGTATTTGCCTCAGTTTTTGCTAATTTGGTATATGGGCTAGGAGAGTGAATGTCTAAAAAATTATAGATTTTTGCAAAGGTATTATTTTCTATACATTTTACAGATGATTTGTTTATTATATGGAAATGTTTAAGCTATGAAGTGTTTATTGGTAAGTTAAATCAGAGTACATATTACGATTTACTTACAATTTGCATTATGAGGTCCTATTTAGTTGAGCTAGAATTGGTACAAGATGATGCAAATGCATTTCTGAATTTTCATAAAACTTTTTCTGAACATTTCTGCACATGGTAATACTTTTCATTTGAGTCATTCGGAACATAAGCCTTCTAGCAATAATATCATCTTGCTTATTGTGCTGGTTAATGAAATCTTCCAAAAAATTAGTAAGCTAAGAAATATGTTCACAGAAAGGGGATACATTAAAGTATTTCTTTTAAAGACTGCTAAGGAAGTTGTTTTTTTAATACTACCAAGTACCAGCCCATATTAATAAATGAAAATAAACCACTTTTTAAAAATCAGATTAATGGGTTTATTAACTCATTGATGGTATTAACGCAAACTTTAGACAGTAATATTTAATTTATTTAACTGTAAAATGCAGAGAAAGCAAAACATGATAACATGGTTATAACTGGACCTAAATTTATATACAAAAATTGAACTTGTATGAAGTTTTTTTGGAAAGTTCTAATTGAGAGCAAACGTTATGCCATAAGAATACAGTAATGTTTAAGCATGATACAGGTTTACTATCAAAATTTCGAGGTGACTTACCTTGACTATTCACATCCCAGACCCGGAACAACAAAAAAGCATCACACGATTGCTTAGAATGTTGATTCTTTTAAAAGAAAGAATCGACATTTGACCTCTCACCAGCAAGCAAAAAACATCCACTACAAGGTGGAAAGTTTCCTACCATTTTGCAGGGGGTAAGCCCCCTTGCACCCCCCCATGCAGGGGCTGTGCCCCCCACACCCTGTGCTACTTTCATATTCTAACTCCAAGATTGGACTACAGTGAGGAAAAGGGTAATTTTCCCGATCCTCACTGTAGTGCGATGCACTTCAAAACATCGACGCTCCAAACTGCAAAGTCTCCATATAGATGTTTCAAATTTGACAGAAATTGTGTTCACAGTTTTGCCTCTCTGCCTGTCTGTGTCCATCCTTCTCACTGTTGAGGTAAGGCACCTTGACATTTTGATTGTAAACCATGATATATGTAATAGTTGTAGATTTATTTTAGAAACTCCTTGTATTATGCTTAAACATTTTAATTTTTGGTTTAAATTTAGAATATCCTTGTATAATGTTTAACCTTGGATTACTGTCTATTTTGCAAAGGTAATTTAAGTTACAAAAGTAAATTTTTAGATTCAGAGAGAGCTACCACCAGTGGTAAGCCATCATGTGGACATTTTTCTGCAGGTGATAACCCTTTTTAATTCTTTATCACCCTGCCACCTCAATGATTCTACAAGGTCAGCAGAATCACAACAGTGGGCTGTCTTCATGGCCTACCACAATGCTAATGGCTCATTCCAGATGAGTGACATATGATAGTTAGCAATATGCTAATTCCCAAAAATACCCGTGGTATGGGATTTACGCAGCTGATTCAGAGAATTGCTTGACTGTGTAAATTAAACACAGTCAGGCACTAATTATGTCAAAAGGATGCTTTCACCCACTACTGTCAATGGCAGATATAATGTAGCAGATAAGTGGCAAACAGTTTGCCAGAAAGGAAGTGGCAAGAGGTGCGCGAGTATGTATGTGCCAGCATTTGTACACATCTGTATGGTTATGAATGGTCTCAGGTCCAGTGTTTGTGTGGGTGTGTATTCTCGGTTGTCACAGTAAGGGGAAAATGTATTGGTAGAAATAGGTGAGTGTATGGGTGAATCAGTACGATTGGGTAGGGGGTGTTTAATGTATGGTATGTGTGACAATGTGTGTGGGGTGGGGATTCCAAACCTCTCAACTCTACCTAAACTAATCTGCAAAGACTGAAGTACAAGGGGACACAACATCAAGGACACTTTCCAAAACTTACTCTAATTTAAAAAAAAGTTAAATAAAGGACAGATTTTGCAAAACAAAGCTATAAATAAACAAGAAAAATTATGAAACTATAATGTCTGGCATTATGACTGACTGTAAATGTCTGACAAGTGACTCAGCAAACATGAGAGGTAAAATTGTGGGCATTGGATAAATTCAAAGAGATTTCAGAGGTTTGACAGTGTGTTTATGTGTGCGCACGTGTGTTAGAATGTAAATGAGGTGGTTGCCTTTCCCAATGTGATGCACAGTTCACCAATAGTGATTACTGAAGAAAAGTGCTGATTATAACTATTAGCAACACTGGGATATTCAGAGGTGTGCCTATTATCTGAGAATGAGGTCTTTCTTCCATGTCATTAATCTGTCTCGGAGTCACAGCTTTTCATGATCATGAAAACTGGCCCTTTTTGCCATAGCTAGTTTATGCTTATGCCAGGATTTTTACTGGATCATAAGTGGTTACTACACTATTGACCTAAGAGCCATTTTAAGCCTAGCCAAGCGTCCCCAAAATTTACCAAAATATTGCTGACATGTCAATACCCCGAGGGATTTTCCAAGTTGCAGTAGGCTTTGTAAGAATTAATAAGACTGTACTATACTGGAATTAACTGGAAATAACTGAAATAAGACTGGAGAAGTCTTTATCTGCTAATTACCCAAACTCATGCTGAACAGGTGCCAGTCTCTCCTTTATGGACCAAGTCTTGTGTAATTTCAGAATGAATTCTCCTAACACTGTAGTTCATTTAATAAGACTTTATTAGATAGTCACAATATCCGAATAGTGTCTTCATTAACAGTGCTGATAAACAATAACAGTCTGTAGAAATGCTGGGATGCTGGTTAATAATAACAGTGCTGCTAAATGTATCCAAAGTTTCTGCCCATGTCTTCTGATTGTCCTGAATAATGTAAACTGAAACAGTCTTTATTTGACCTGTCTTCTGTATGCAGGCTCAAGTGCCTGTATTGTAGCTTCCTTTCTGAAATGCTGGATATTTAATCTTTTATGTATGTCAGGCCAAACAAACTGACTTCCCTAACTGTATCTGATGTACATTTTAATAATACCAAAACCCTGTAATGCTTTACATGCCTCCTTAGCCTTGGTTACCTTGGTTTCCAAGCCTGATCTTGCATGTGCCTTTTTATCTAGCATTCTATTGCTATGTAAATCTTTCCCTTGAGAAAGGAACATTCTGTAGCTGGCAAGATTGTATCTTTCCCTTGAGAAAGGAATGTTCTATATTTCTGTATTTTCTGTACATTTCATGCTTATAATTCCTTTCTAATAAACTCTCTTTCTCTGAAACTGAATGCATACATGTCTGACTCTATATATTCAAGGCTTATTCTACCTAAATGCACTATAGTGAATTCACTGAGAATACCCTAACAGGCTTGTACACATCAAGGTGCCAAACCTGGAGTAGATTTGCTAAATTATATCCACTGGTCCAAGATACATCTGAATATGGTTAAGGATAAGCTTTGCTTCACATCTATTGGAAGCTTGTTCCAGAAAAGAGTAATATTTCAAAATACATACTTGTGCCTCCAATATGTCCTGCGTATAACACAGACAAGATTTAGATCTTTAGAATGGGGATTTCTGATGTTGTTTTGGGAATATGCAACAAATTCATCAGTGTGGGTTCAGATTTTGCCTTGTTGGCTAGGCATACAACTCTTCCCAGCAGTTTGTTGGAAAATGAGTACAGGGATAGAGCTTTGAGACCGTCTGCCTAGGGCTTGTTGTTTATTCTCTGCATTCTTTGTGTGTGGAATCTCTGTGGTCTCTCAAGCTGTTTTTTTCAAGTGCCTAGTCAGGTGCATTGCACTCAATGATTGGTTGGAAGAAAGCCAAGTACAGTGTAACAATAACTTCCTAGGACCTGGATGCAATATCCTTACTTATAACTTGTGCAATGTAGAATGATTTTCTTGTCTCAGTAGTTATCACCATCATCATCATCTCCATTTTTCCCCATTTTCTATATGGGATCAGGGTGTCATGTCAGCTGTCACCATTACTCTCTCTTAAATGCCACTCTCCTACCTTCTTCATCATTCATGCCTGACTACTGCAAGTCTTCTTTCACACAATCCATCCATCTCTTTGCTGGATGCCATCATTTCCACTTGCCTCTTGCCTTCTTCCTGTCTGTCCCAAATCATCTTTACCAGACTGTATTCTGCTTTTCTGCACATGTAGCTGAACCACCATAATCTTTCTGCAACTGGAGATACTTAAGTTTCTGCTCTTACATCCTCATTTTATCTGTCCTACAGTGTGCATCCTACCATCCATCTCAGGCAGTTCAGCTCCATCACCTCTAGCTTCCTCAACTACTCTGCCTTTACTGCCCAGGTTTCTGTATCCTACAGAAGTACTGGTTGCACCAGTTTTTGTATACCTTACTTTCCAGCTTCTTTGGCATTCTTCTGTCATACACTATACTTGACACACTGTGTCATTTGGCTGCAGTCCCTCTGATTCTGGCTTTGACCTTCTCATTCAGATTTCCCTTCTCTTCAAGCACCCTTCCCAGATACGTGAAGCTGTTAACCTGTTCCACTATTTTCCCCTTCGATATAAAGTCTCAGGTTTTTTGGATTTACCCTATTTGCTGCCATTACAACTGTCTTTTCTGTACTCAGTTTCATCCCATGTGCCTTCTGTTGTATATTCCACTCCCCTATCCTTTGCTGAAGTTCTAGCTCAGAGTCTACCTGTAATGCCACATCATCTGCATACAGCAACTTGGTTGATCTGTCCCCTCTGATGTGTTTGCAGTCTGTCACCAGTATGAACACCAGAGGGCTCAGAGCTGAACCCTGATAGCCATTCACTCCCAATGGGAACCCCTCTGTGAAAGTGATCACTGTTTGTACTGGAGTCATTGGATTCTTGTATATATAGCTTGCACTCACTCTACCAATGTTTCTGGGACTTAGAACCACCAGAGGACTGCCCAAATCAGCTTTCTTGGGATCTTGTCATATGTTTTCTCCAAGTCTGGACATGCCCATTTAGACTCTTTTGTCATATCTAGCTTTTTATCAACTATCTGATTCACTGCAAATACTGGGTCAGTTCTGCTGCATCCTGATCTGAATCCAAACTGCTCATCTTACTTACTACTGTGCATATTTGTTTATCAATCACCCTTTCCAGAACCTTCATGCAGTGTGACAGGAGTTTGATATGTCTGTACTGTCCACAGCTGCAAATGTCTCCTTTGTTCTTGAACACTGGCACTAGTATGCATATTCTCCAGTCATCTGGGATATGCCTGTCTCTCCACACTGCTATAAGTACTCACAAGAGTCATTTCTCCCCATCTCAACAAGCATCTTTATCTCTACTGTGACCTCATCTGACCCTGCTGCTTTCCCTGACACCATTTTCCTTAGTGCTGTACTTCATCTATGGTGGGCTGCTCCTCTTCTCTCATCATAGGCCATGCCTGGTGCAGTACAGCTTTTGTGGAGTTTTCATTTAAAAGCTGCTGAAAGTACTCCTTTCATCTGCCTTTGATGTCCTGTGGACTTATGAGCAGGCTGTTGCTGGCATCCATTATGGTGTTTGACTATGTTCTTTATCTTTCTGTCTTTGCCTTGAAACCTGATACAGTTTCTTTGTGTCATCCAAGTCACTTTCCAGAAGCTGGTAGACTGCCTCTGATGCTTTACTGCTTGTTATTGCAACTCTCCTTTCTTAGCCTCTATAAGCCAACCAGTATTCCTTCCTTGCCTGGTCTGTTTTTTTATCTCTGACTTTTTCCTGCACTCCTCTTTTCTTTTGATGATTCCCTGGATTTCTGCATACCACTATCAACTTTCCTTATGTACCTTATTTCTATACCTGGCTCATCCATATATTTGCTCTGTAGTTCTCACACATGCTGTTTTGAGGTGCTACTTGAAATAATGTGGTTTCTCTCCAGCCTGGTCTCTGTTGACCTTAGAGCTTTCTCTGACCACTGCTTGCAGTTGATTGTGGCAACCAGTGCTTTATGCTATGGTTTGTTTCACTGGGGATGACTTTGCAATTCCTGATTTTACCCCAGTGCCCCTTCCTTACTAGAAGGAAGTCTGTCAGAGTGGCATGTTGGCCACTATTGTATGTGATCTTGTGACTATCTCTCCTTCTGAACCATGTATAGGTTACTATCAAGTCATTTGCAAAAATGGCTTCTCTTTGTTATAGTTCTAGGCAGTCCTTGCATCCTGTTCTGCCTATTCCAATATGTACATTCAAGTCATTCATTATTAACACCAATTCATGTTGTCCAGCTTAATCTAGTAGATCCTGCAATTGCTGTCTGAATAGACTCTTTTCTTCACTATCAAAACCCTTCTGTGGGGCACAGGCTGAGGTTATGAATACTTGCTTTTCATTAGGCTGGAGTCTGAATGCCATGAATCTATCACTATTTCTAAGAACATCCTTCACTGTCTTCTGAATTCCCACACCATTTCTAGCCTGTCCTCCTCTTGAGTAGTATACTTTGGATCCCAACCCAAGTAGTTTTGCTGAACTGCCTTTACATATTATTTCCAAGATCCAACCCACTTATCACCAGCAAATACCCATACCTATATGGCGATATTAGTCAAAACAACCAAATTCCTTGTGCCATATTTTACACTGTCAAAGCGTGCAGTCTGTGATCCATGTTCTCCTAACTTGAGAATGCTGCACATCATAGTAGATGCCTAAAGCAGTTGGTCTATACAATTCTTCCCCCTGTAGGCACCCATTATAGAGCCTGTTCTGCTGACTACAGATCCATTCTTGGGCAAATTTATAATGGAAACACTCAGCATGTTTTTGGAGGTGAGAGAAACCCTCCAGAGAAACAGTGGGAGAACTTTGTTGAAACATCGTAGTCAAAGGTCAGGTTACTGTCAACATGTGTTCCCAGATCTCTCTCAGTTTGGTCTACTTTTAGGGGTGTAGTATTATCAATGTGGTAATTTTCAGGGATGCCCCTATTTTTAAAGGGTCTTCTTCTTCTTCTTTCGGCTTTTCCCAGTTAGGGTTCGCCACAGCGGATCAGCTGTCCGCTTATGATTGGCAGTGGAATTTTATGGTGTTGAGTTGCCAGCCCAGCGCCCAACCTTCCACAGAAGGCACACACACACATGCACTCACACCTAGGGCCAATTTAGAGTGTCCAATCCACCTACTGCATGTCTTTGGGATGTGGGAGGAAACCGGAACACCTGGAGGAAACCCACACGACCACAGGGAGGACATGCAGACTCCGCACAGAAGGCACCCCAGCCGAGAATCGAACCAGAGAACCTCTTGCTGTGAGGCAGCAACTCTAACCTCTGCACCACTGCGGCCACCCCCCCTATTTTTAAAGGGTACTATTATGTAATTTTTCACACCAAGTTTTAGTCCATGTCTCTGGCACATGTTATTTGTGTGCATCAGGTCCTCTAGTAGGGTACATATATGTGTGTGTGTGTGTGTGTGTGTGTGTGTGTGTGTGTGTGTGTGTGTGTGTGTGTGTGTGTGTGTGTGTGTGTGTGTGTCTGTCTGTCTGTCTTTAGGGTGGAAT